>NC_046636.1:4174971-4474971 GCF_900324485.2 Mastacembelus armatus | reverse complement strand
ATCTGCCTGTCCAGACTGATTTTGAATGTCATGTCAGAAACTGTCATGTCAAAATGTTGTTTTTGACAGCAGGGTCACATATGATCAGACGATGCTACTTTATAAAGTTTATGCCTGGAAGAGGTGCAATGCAGTGCTCTTTTAATTTGTGTAGTTTGTTCATTTTTTAGATTTCATAAGTCTGACAATCCCCACTTGGTTTCTGGCTAGACCGATTGAATTCCAGTCACAATTCATTCACACTGCATTCCATATACATTTGCACAAGAGATTAACTGTCATGCTCCTGGCTGAGGTTCCCTCTCACTTTTCAGTTTCCCGTGTCCACCTCCTTGTGTCTCGTTGGTTCCGACTCACCTACACACCTGTCACTCATTCTGCAATCAAGCTCTGCTGCACTTTTACCACACTTTGCACTCTGTTCTCTGCCAGATCATGGTGTCTGCTTAAGTGGTTCATCTCCTCTGCTCAGTTTCTGCCTGCCCTGCTCTGTTTCTCACCCTGCTTGACTCATCTGTCATTCTCCTCCCTGGTCTGTTGCTCCACTCACTTCAATGAACCTACCGTCTGCCAGTCATCCTCCACCCAGCACCTCAATTCACAGTCATCTACTCAATCATTCTCCGGTAAAATGTAATTGAACACGGCCAGTTCTCCCTGTTCTGCCTTTGAGTCTCTAAAATACTCATTATATGTAACTTAAACGTGTATTTTCTTATCTAGATAATATAAGCAGAGATAGATTGCATTTTCATGTTGGGTGTAAATGGGATCAGATGATAAATAAACATCATTTCAGAAGGTGATTTAAAACACCTTCTAATCCATTAATTTCTCTGAGCTGTAAAGTTGAGTTTAAAGCTTTAAACTTTCTTCCTCTGCTCAGCACAGTGCTGACGATTCTGGGAGTAAAAATACGAAAACAATCCTCCCTCAGGCTTGCTGACAGATTGGGCCGTCTCAGCAAATCAAAAGCTTTTGCCCTCACCATGAACCTGTTATCAGACCGCAGAGCCTATCTGGTGCAGTTTCTTATGTGCAGGAAAGCCTGAACGACCTTCAGTTGTCCGTTTTGTTTCTACTGGAGAAACCATGAAAAAATTGAGGTTAGGGTTTGACTTATTGTAGGTACCAATTGATTTTCTTTTCCATCACAGTAAGATTTTGGTAGAAATAAAAACATTTGTTAAATCATCTCCTATCAACTTTAAAAAAAAAACAATAAGCAATATTACTCACAGCCAACAATAAAATGCTGCAGGTTCATTCATTACATGTAGTAGTTTGTGATAATTCATTATTTACCACTCACGATGTCTTTTCCAAAATAAAACACTATGAGTTGTCCTGATGGGGCTATACACCAAACTAGACCACAGATTCATCACAGAAAACAGGCAACAATCACTGAAAGAACAAAAATTTGGAGATAGAAAACAACTCATATGAATTTCTTTCTCAGTCTTCTTCTTTCTGAATCGTCTGTGAGATCTTCAGTTTGGTGACGACAACCTAAAAAAGAGGATAAATACAGCTTTTGTAGAACTAAAAACAAAGAACACGAGTTTCCGCAGTCCAGGGACAAATAAAAAGCACTTCTTGTAAAATCTCCTCCCGGCTTGACCCCTAATGACAAGGGTCAATGGAGAAGATTGTTTTGTGAGTACAGAGAAAGGAAAATAACAACAGAGGGTTAGTAGTGAGACCTATAGGGATGGGTCCCCGTAGAGTAGTCTGAATGCAGGGCTGAAGGTGAGGGCTGGGGTTTAAGATGAATCTGGGACTTGGGGAGAAATCTGAGAGTGCAGAGGGTTGGTGAGTAAAGAAAATGCTAATTAGAAGCCTGAGGCTGAGAAGTGATGGTGTGCAAAAGCTCAGTATGACAGAGCTGATGCTGGATTCAGGCCAGGAGCTACAGGTTTGTGTGCTGCAGAATGGGACTTGAAAAGAACTGTCAGAACCATCACAACATCCCCAAGGTGTAACAATGGCTTCTTTTGTCTTATATCATCAGACAAAGGACATTTCTCAAGATTACACATTAGTTCATAAGAGCACAGCAGAAGCTGAACCTCATTTTATCTGTTTTGCTCAGTACATGAAATTAAATCCTATTGGTTCCATTTTACCATTTTAAAATCTGTGTTTCTTCACCAGTCTCCTGATTGTTAATTTCAGGGTAATTTCTTTCAAAGTCACATATTTTGGGGAGAAGAGGTTGAAGTCTCCTGTACAAAAATCTGCTGAGTAAAACAGCCCCAATGCATTCATATGGTCATTCTGTAGCTTTGGCATCATTTGGTTTGTTTTTTAATGTAAAGATTTTATAGCTAATCCAGTTAAAACAATTAGACTTTAGCTTTGCCTCTAGCTTTTAGCAGAAATCAACCACTGTGCGTGAAATTAGTGATGGATGAAGTTAAATAACTTCCAACGTTTGGTACCTACAATAAGTCAAACTCTAACCTTAATTATCATAAGATAGATATTGTTTAATATGGGCACTTGCTTCTTAAGTGTTGTACATTTTCCCACCTTCATCTGGAGCCTGTGTGCCTGCTCTGACTATAACCAGAGAACCACAGAAGGGCAGGCTGGCATTTCAATGCAGCAATAACACAAAGCAAAAAGTACATTTTATAGATTTTGAAATTTCAATAGCAAATAGAACCACAGTTTGCACATATACAATTGTTTTGTGCTCATAACACTTCAGCTATATCAAGAACAATTGAGTTTTTAGAAGTTATTTTCAATATTTTTTGTCCTAGCCTACCACAGAGACCTGGGGCTCCAGTTCTGGTTGTGGAATGTTGTTCACCTCATGAGGATCAGAGACCTGGCAACATTTCTAGTCCCTGTCACTGTACCTACACACCAGAGCCTGAATATAGTACTGTCTGTCATCAACCTTCCATGTCTTACACATTACTGCTGAGGTTCATCAATTATGGGTGAAAAAACATGTGGCACAGAGAAAGCACATGGTTGTTTTCACCCCTCCCTGACCAGCAGTAAAGCAGGCGACAAAACCTGTAGTGCAAAAAGAATTGCTGCAGCAGAGAAGTAGGGAAAAACTGCAGTATCATCAGAATGTGACTCCTACCAGTATTTTTATTGTTTTAACTGCACACCTGGCATCAAAAAATGTATGTGCACTGACCTGCTTCAGCTGTGTTAGTAGGCAAATGGCTGTTTTATGTGACCTGAGACAAACATTTGGAAAATGAGGTTACCAATCTCAAATTTCAACAATATTGTTTAAAGCCATTGTGTGTAGACCTTGGTAAGTGGACTATGAAGCAGGTGACCATGACTTATTGACCCTATCCAGAACCTATCCTTACCTATCCAGACCTGTTTCAGGTCAGGCACAGTCTCATGTATTGTGGACAGATGG
This sequence comes from Mastacembelus armatus, assembly GCF_900324485.2. Lineage (NCBI taxonomy): Eukaryota > Metazoa > Chordata > Actinopteri > Synbranchiformes > Mastacembelidae > Mastacembelus > Mastacembelus armatus. The sequence continues at coordinate 4,471,571 of NC_046636.1, read as the reverse complement.
AACAATGGACACACAGGCAGATTATACTCTGGATAGATAAATATGAGAAATGGACTTGAACTTACATGAAATGTGTATACCTGTAATATCACACAGACACACACACATTTGTTTTCATTCCTCATGGAGACTTTACATTGACTTACATCGACCAGTCCAATCAGTGTGACTGTGTAGACAGGTTTTAGTCCCCACATTGTGAGTAACACTAAGTTCACACACACATATATACATTCTCATAAGATATACACTCCTGTCACTGGTGATATGGCTTCTCTACCGACTGCCTATAAGAAATGATGACTGGGCTGACACTGTTATTCTGGAATCCATAGATATGTATACACTCTGCTGTTCGTCTGTCGTCACTGCTGAAGATTTCAGGATGATTCCCTCCACAGACTGTAATGTCAGCCTGGAGGACAGAGACAAGCTGGCTCTTCTGTTTGTTTTTGTGTGTGATTTGGTTCTGTTTTTGTTTTTTGTTTTTTTCATAGGTGTAGTCCAATCCAGTAGCGTGAAGACCTAATGAATCATTGTTGTGGAAATGACATTGAACCTAACCTAGCAGTGCAGCTCAGGGCCATGTGACACAGAACACACAGCAGACACTCATTTTCCCCATCACTTGCTGTTTTAATGAAATCAAAAAGCTCAATCTGGGGCACAAAATAAAACAGGTGTCTACAACTGAATCCACCAACACTACTCCCTGTTGAGATATAACTTAACTTTTGTAATGTAAAATGTGTGTAAGGCCACAGGCGAACAGATCAAAGCCCTGTGCTTGGTGTGCATCACAGCAGGGTTTCCTTTTTTCAAATTCTATTGCAGTGGAGAAAAATGAGAATATCCTGAGTATAGACAAGGAAAATGCATTGGTCTCATTGATGGAATAAAAAACATGTAAAGAAAAAAAATAACCACTATCATTTTTACTTTCTAACCCAGGAATCCAAACCAATGGTATTACAGAGGTTGGCTGTGAAAAAGGAGGAGGTTGTTAAAAAAAGAGATACACAGAAAATTCATTCAATTTTATTTTAGGAAGGAAAAAAGTTATTTTGGAGTCCTGTATTCGAACAATAGCTCATTCCTTTAATAGCACTCCATCAGGCATTTGTGGTTCTGTGTTAGAGTCTACAATCCAGTCTGTAAGAGTTTATTCTGCTGATGAGGTGAAAATGTGTTTAGGTATGAGGTAAAGTTTGGATGTTATAATTTTTTATATCTGACCTTTCTCTGGTGATGGAAAAAAAGTTCAGTCCTTTGCCAAACTTACACCCTCTGTGTTTAAAAATGATGGCTGCGCGAAAGAACATCAAAACAGTAGGCTGCAGTGTACCACATAGTAATGTGTAATCATATTACATTGTTTTTACTATTCATGAGTATTTTTATATAAGTTATAATGACAAAAATCCTTCCTGTGTTCCCTTCTGAAGGTAATCATTGCTACAACTACATCATAAGTCCTGTAGACATTTATTGAGATTTTTGGCTCATTCCATTTAATTTGAAGGTAGTTAAGATTACACATATGGTCAGGCTCTTATTTTGACCTAAATAAATAAATTGCTGGGTTATTTTTGTGTTCCGTTGAAATCTATTGTTTTTAATTTATTGTTAGCCATTCCACAAAAACATGTTTTTTATTTTAGCATGGATAGTGAAAGAACCTGCATTGACGAGGAAATTAATACTCACTTTAGTTAATTACAGTGTAGTGAAGGTTTTCTACAGTGAGCTCAATGCAAAGTAGTTTACAAAACAATAATACTAGGTTAAAATTTATGACATGTAAGCCATGACAGCAACAAGACTAACTGGCAGGATTAGCCTTTGTGGGCTTTCACTGGGTGAATTCATAAAGAGCTGGGTGTCAGATGGTGGCAGCTCTTGGCAAGAAACTTCGAAGACAACAGGTGGTTGTGATCTTTGTAGACAGGTCCTGTCTCCCTGAAGAAGGTTTTTTGAACAGGTGGTTGCTGGGGTTGGAGAGCATGGTGACAATCCTTGCTGCCCTTTTCTTCCCACCAGTGGCAGTATACTTGTCAGTGAACAGCTGCTGACGGCTTGTGACCTGCTCAGCGGAGTAGATAACTCTCCAGCTCAGTGTCGGGGCCAGAGGTGGCCTGCTGATTGATACGTCTAGAGGGCATCTGAGCATCTCAAGTAATTATGATTAATGCTACCATGTCTGCTGGATCACAAACTGCAGATGCGTGAAATTAAGTTTAATTACTGTTTGTAAAGTTCAGTTGTTACTGAGCTACTGTGTGGATAAGCTTAATACATCAACTGTTTCACAAGTTTGGAGTGTGCATTTAAATTCATACACCCAGAATTTATTGACTGATTTTTAATAATAACCAAAGTCACCAATGTGTTTCATATTTCATGAGCATCTAATGTCATGTAACATGACTGTTTTCAAGCAATCAGCATAATTTTTTCTCGAAAGTGCTAGAAAATATAAATACTAATAAAACAGTGCCCATATTAAACATCTTCTGTGTTTTCTGTGTTGATGACCACATTACAGTGAATGAACTTGTGTCCAAGAACTGAAATCCTCTTTATCATAAAGATATAGAAAGATTAGAGAGAGTTCCTATTTCTCCCATCAGGACATGCAGCAGCATTTCTCTTTTGTATGGATTCCTTTCTTTTCTTTAGTTTTTGCTTGTTACTTGGTTCCTCGATGCTACAATGGAAATTAATTAATAAGACAGCCTGCATCAATTTCATGAGGCTTGTGTAGCCTCTCAGCCTTGAGACCTATTACTTTTTAAATTATATCTGGAGATAATCCTTTCGCAAGGTAAACAATATCTCACAAGGTTGCCAGGTCCACATTCTGGTGCAATTATGGTATTTGCAATGTCTTGTAACACAGTTGTCTATTCATTTGTATAGAGCCAAATCGTGCTGTCTCTGTGTGGATGCTGTTAAACAACCCACCAGTGTATTTTATTCCAACGAGAGAAGGATAACTATCCAAAAATAGGGCAATGCAGCTTATTTAAATAAGATAGTTAAGCCTGGATATATATCTAATTCAAATGTCAGCCATCTATGTTAATGCCAGGGGTAAAATGGAGTTTCTTTCCCACCCAATACAACTGCCTATAAAGCTGACTATAGTCACTATCTATCACCCTCCTATTTATTATTTCTCATAAGGGTTTTGCATAGCTCTGCATACTTGTGACTTTGCCACCATGATACATTTCAGGCTCCAGAATTTATGTTCTCCACTGCTTGAGTTTATATAAACATATTTCAGGATGTTATGATGCATCGCTTTATGAGAGGAGAGATGCATTGTGGGCTAGTGTGAGTATTGTTTACTGTTATGCTTGATGTGCTTAGAAGAGAGTCCCATGGAAAAGGAGCTGCAGTAACAAAAGTAATTTACAGTGATGAAGAACACTCTCTTGGTTAATGTTTTGGAATAAATGCTTTAAGGCAATGGGTGTGGACCATTTGTGAAGTTAATCTGTGGATTTATGGACAGCTACTGAAGTTGAAGGCCTTCTCTTAAAGGGTTATTGTTGTGCTAGATCATGTGCAGTTAGTGTCAGCCATCTGGGCCTTGCAGCTTATTCAAATAGACGTTTATGTTTTTATGAAGTATACTTAGATTATGCTTTCCATACTAAGATTTGAATTGTCTTTCGAAATAATCCCGTACTGTACCCTGCCTCTTGCTCAAGTTCCATTTGTTAAGGTAGCTGCAGTGGCAAGCTCCAGGAAAAGCTATTAAGTGGACAGAGGTTCAGAATAAACTTTCACAATAAACTCAACAAAAACATTTAACTCTCTAAAACTTCTAGCCACCATTGCTGACCTTAATAAACCAGTATTAATGGAACCAATTCGAAGGACTTTTCACTCGGTATGATTCACAAGTAGTGTGATAAAAATGGAGTGTGACTTTTATGTTTGTTTTAAGTGTGAAACTCTCCTGTTTCAAAATCTGCACATGAAACATTTATTCTGGTGTATAATCTTTAACAGAATATCAGCCCAATCTATATTTATCCTTCTCATTTTCTCCTCAGTGTTTTATACTGAGGCTCTGATTCCAAATTATTGACAGTGCGTTTTTATCATTGATTTATTATTGATTTGACTTTGTTTAAAATCCCACTTTATTATCTCCCAATTGATTCTTACCACAATTACACACACCAAAATGAATCTTCTTCTCCCACTAACAATCATATACTTAATCTCTTCCTTTGCTCTGAGAGGACTACTGGTTTTGCATGAATATAGTTCCACGAAGAGATTCAATACTATTCTTGATATGCACTTGAGAGAGTTTTAAATTAAAACTAATTAGATGCACACTGTTCTGTAGAACAGCACACAGTTCTTAAAAATAAAAATGCCTTTGGTTGTACTATCCAGAACAAGGGTAGATTTTCCTATGTAGCATATTTTCAAAATAAACAAACAAAACTCTGAATGTGAAATATATAAATGACGGGCATCATCCAAACAGAATGAGGTCACGATTTGTGCCCAGGATATTAGTGTTTATAGAGACAAATTTTATCAGTCTGGTCCCTGAGTTTTAATTTGACATGACTCATGAGTCAACATCAAGTCCTTATTTTGCCCTTGTGATTCAGAACATCATCATACAAGATAAGAAATGACCCCGAGAAACACAGATAAACTCTGGCTGTGGGCAGCCAAATTAATCAGTGCTTTCTCAAGGAGGCTCTGATAAGCATGATAACTGGAGAATAAAGAAACATGTCTGAGCAGACAGACTGCAGACATTAAGGAGCTCACTTATTAACATAATTGGTCAACTAATCCTTTCACTTTTCAACATGGATTTGTCTGTCCTCTTTGGTGTCTTACCAGCTTTTCATAGTTGATTAAGCCTCCATTTAATTTAAATTAGTCCCACTGAGTTCAAAAGAGCTCTATCACAGAAGACACGACTAAGGCAGAAACAGCAGCAACATTACGTGTATTGTGATTACAATCTGGAACTTTAGTACTTAATTCATCCCAACATTACACTTTGTTGCCTGAATTGGGCCTATATCTTCAAAGCAGCGTTAATAGGAAAAGATTGTTCTTCTGTTACAGTCCTTTTAATTTAAACTGATATTGAGACTGATACAGTTTTACAAAGGGCTCATGTGTTTTATGCATATTCAGTTGAATAAAAATAGCACACTGATGTAACATACTGGTGTTGAGGTTCTACTTTTCAACGCACACCCATGAAGTGACAGAAGTAATTGTGGTATCAGTCTTCTGATCTACAGCTCAATATCTCAGCTCCGCAGGTGTATGTCCCAAAATATTGAATTATTTCTTTCAACTCAGAAATGATGTATCAGACACAAAGGTTGTACCAGTGACTGTGTCCTGTGTTAGCAAGAAGCAAGAATGTAGCTTTGGGTTTAGGGCCAGAATTACAGCAAATGATTATCTCTAAGCAATCATATTTGTTCCATTTGTTCCTGTTCTCTCAAAATGACATGACTCTAGTGATAGCAGCTTAGATCGACTGAATATATTGCTGATATTTTAATCTTTGTGTATGGCCACCAGCACAGAACCTGTGTGAACAGAGTTCACAGAGTGAACAGAATCCAGTGCCTTACTGTGGAAACTCAGCCTGTTTTGGAAAATCAGAAGATCTTGTTCAGGAAGGGAGAGAATATCTGGCTATCTACTCCCTAGATTCCCACCTAATCGAACACACACACACACACACAGAGACACACACAGGAGTTTGGTTATCCCTCTCAGGGTGTAATTAGAGATTGGTCTGATCCATCTGGGAACCCTCTTACCTCTCCCGATCACATACACCCACTCAGCAGCAGCAGACAACACAGCACTAGATTGTTGCTGAATGAGTCACCAAAACACTTTAGGGGAACTCAGTGGCAAAAGAGCCCAACAGGAGAGCTCAGTACAAAAGGTCAGCTAATATTCAAAATAAGGCAGCCCAATCTTTGCCAGCCTCAAAAAGGTCAAACTCTCTTTAGGTCTTCTCCATTGTGGACAGACAGAAAAAAAAAAAAACCTTAACAGACTGGAAAATGGGACATTAAAGAGGACATTAAACCTCCTTTACCTCCTGATTCCTGATATTACTGACTTTTTTTATGGGACAGAAGTGAAAAAATGAGTTTTTCTGAAGGACCATTGACTGTCAGGTTTGGTTGAATACCAAATCTGTGTTTCAAATCATTTCGAGAGGATACCCCTGAATCATTGTGTGAGTTGGTGTCCTCAGCATGCTTGCAGATAATCTTTTCAACGTCCTGTCCTCGGCTCTGAGAGCAAAAATATTGTTAATGTATCATTTATAGCAGGTAGTGTCCCCACCAGCTTGTATGTTGTAGTTAAACCTTTACTTACCTCTCTGGTCTCCTTAAACTTTACATTCCACACCTCCTCTTGGCTCTCAGAATACAGGACCCTCTCCTCATCTATCTACTTAATGCATGTTAATATCAGGTGCATGCAAAATACAATGAAATCAAAATGGATCGGGCAGGAAATATCTGGAGCTGGATGGATTACATTTTGATTAGATTTGAGGCAGGCAAACTGTGCAACTTCACCACATTCTGAAGGAAAAATTTCCCCCAACCACCAAGTTCACCTGACTCTGACTCTTATGCATAGGATTGTTTCCTTCACCTGGGACACAAGTTGTGTTGATAGTCTCCAAAGTGTAAATGCAATGGCCCACAAACAAACATTATTAGAATATATTCTATCACACATCACGTTTTTAAGAAAAACAACCTGTAACACGTTTTCAAATAGACCCAACTGTTTAGTGTGTGATACAATTTCAATAATATCCGATAATTAGTTTTTAACCTTCAGATAACTACATTTTTTGGTGTGGAGGAGACGGAAATAAAATGTCTGCTACTTGTTGACCTGCTTGTGTTTGTTTCCTTTGTCCTTATGTTGAATGAAGCAGGAGGGACCCAGGAGAAAGGAAATACAAGCTTTTCTTTTCCTCACTGTCAGCTTTTCCTCACTGCTCCAGTCAGAGCTCCCAGATCTCACCTGCAGCCGTTGTTTTTGAGCACAATGCCAGTGTCTCCTCTGACAGAAGCCTTCTTTACCATGTTACATGGAAACTGGTTTCAGCATGAGAGGATAAAAATAGGGTTTGTTAGAAGAACATGGAGACAGTAAGCTCAGCTACAAGCAGAAAACCTGTCTTCCACAAATACAAATACAGGGGCAATAAAAAATAGTCAAATTTTACTTTTATATCTTAATATCACAAATCACAAATTAGCCTCATAGTCTGTACAGCATATATAACATTCTCTACAAATAGTATGAGGAAATGCTGCCCAAAAACAACGTTTAACAAAAAAAAAAAAAAAAAAAAAAAACTGAAAAAGAGAAGGAGAGCACCAGAGGAGTTATCCCTCTTCCAGGGCAGACAGAATACCTTGGAGATTTACAGTATGGACAATAAAAATGACCCATCCATTATCTATACCTGCTTATTTCTGATTCGGGTGACAGGGATCTGCTGGAGCCTATCCCAACTCTTTTTGGGTGAAAGGCAGGCGTACACCCTGGACAGGTCCCCAGTCCATCACAGGGCCACATAGAGACAAACAACCTCACACACTCACACTCACTCCTATGGGCAATTTAGAGTCACCAATCAACCTGACATACATGTTTTTGGACTGTGGGAGGAAACCAGAGTACCTGGAGAAAACCCACACAAGCACAGGGAGAACATGCAAACTCCACACAGAAAGGTCCCTGATGGGTTTCAAACCAGGAACCTTCTTGCTGTGAGGCCACAGTGCTAATCACTCAGCTACCATGCTCCCCACAATGAAAATGATAAACTTATAAATTATGAACATATAGCATATAAAAATAGCTTTACTGTAAAAATCCTACCTGAAAAATTCTGCACAGGTTTGTAAGATATACATGTATAGCATCTTCAAATGACAAATTTAAATTTGCACCCTTAGTGACATACAGTACATTGTATAGTGGAAGTGTAAAATAATGATCTCACTGGCAAATGTGTTGCAATTTTAACAGAGAAATAAATGATTCCTACAATCCTCAACTCACATTCAAATTATTTAATAATAAGCTGTTTATATTAACAGGTTTCTTATGAATTCTTATACATGTACTGTAAAAATAAATTATCAATTTCCTTTTCCTATAAATTATTATATTATGAATTACCTTAAAATGTTATACTAAAGTTATACTATAGAGCAAACTCAACATGAGACAACTTGAGTTTCACATTTGATGTTTAAGTCCAGCACAAAACACTTGACTTGATGCTAACGAGAGAGCATGGCCACCAACTTTCAACAGAAACGTCACACAACAGGGCCAAGACATACAGGCGGAAATGAAAAATAAAATATTCATGAATTGTTTCTGGAAATCTATCATGATAGAAGATTGCAAAGACTTGCCTGGCAGACAAACCCAGGGCCTCTCATATTCTCTGCACCTCGTCTGCTCCACATAATTCATGTTCTATTTCCAAGCACCATCCTCTGTCTAACTGCATTCACCATCTGTTTTGTCATATTTTATCCAGAAGCCTGGAAAAGCACAGAGGTGCAGGTACTGTGAGCAGTTTGGATACTTTGGGGTCTTGTACAACATGGAAGTTTAATTTCAGCAGAGGAGTTTAGAGGAGGAGTGTTGCTCTGGACAGAAGGAGATCACCAATTGACACACACAGCAGAGTAAATGGAGATGCACCACACACCAGAGACATCAATATTCCTGAAGCTAAACCGTCTGGTTCCTCCAAATAGCACACAGAAGCATATCACAGACACAAAATAACAGTTGTTTTATGAAACTGATATGGAATTCAAAAGCTTGTTGCTGTGAAACCTTTGAGCAAAGGTTTGCTCCCTCAAACGTTTCCAATGAATGTCAATGAGAAAGTGTTATCAAGTAGTAGCAGTGAGACCACTCAAGGCAGCATAGGACAGCAGCAGCACTGCAGATTGTGTGCATTTTCCCAACATACACAATATCATTAAACTTGACAAAACAATGGACGCAGCATGAAAAGTCTGAAAACTCTCTTCTCTCTGCCTCAAACCTTCACTGCAACATTCTTTCTCATGTGGCAATAAGAGTGTGGTCAGTGATAAAGTAAACACCTTTAACATAGGTATGACTAAAAATGGATTTTGCATGACAGTTCTGCTCTTTTGTGTTATCATATATTGTTCTAATGAGGAAGGAGGATGAACAGCGAGTCCAAAAGATGGCAGACAGATTGACAGGTTTTCATTACATTGTTTTGGTACAGGGTTTATAATTAGTCCTTCAGAGACCGTTGCTGACTATCATCCTGACCAGTGAGGAAGGCACATAAGGTGCACACTATGCTGATGCATGTGTGTCCACAGAGAGTTTGTGTGGATACACAAAGAATGAAGTTCTACTTAAGTAAAATATTAGATATTAATATTAAATTAAATTTGCCACCATAAAAATGACTTTCAACTCAAAGTTTCTCCAGCCCACACAGCAGGGGATAATTTGTAGATCTCACAAAAGCAAGATGATCACATTTCAGTGTGACAGTGCACCAGGTTACTGTTGTCATGTTATTCAATAACCTGTTTGGGCTTCCCATCAGACTACAGTTATTGGTCAGTAGTCAGTCACCTACTGGAAACTACTGGTAGGTTCAGAAGGTCATTTTTATCCTACAGATCTTCATTGTTGTCATTACGTACATTATATACGTTACGTCCTTAAGTTTAGGCCGGACAACTACTCGGTTATATTTAGGCATTAAAACATGTTGGTTAGGGTTAGGAAATAAAATGTCTCAGTTAGGGTTAGGAAATAAAAATAGAAGTAGGACTGATGTACACTGATTACACCTACTCATTAGTAAGTCAGTCAAATCGTTCCCAGTGGAAATCATGTAACTTTGTTGCCTGATATCTAAAGATCCTCGTTGATTGATTTTTAGACCTCAAAGAAAGAAAAAAAAAAGACTTATTTGTACAAATAAAACATTTCATGTATCATGAAATCATGAGATTGTGTAACTTGCTGAGCAGCTGCAAAGGTCAGTGAAGCATATGATAGCAGAGAGGCAAGGAGGTACAGTATGTAAACATCCACAGCAGAGTGAAAGTATAGTGGCTATAGGAGCTATCTATACTGAAGGGACTTCCCTTGGCATACTGTGAGGTAGTGTCACCTTCCCTTGTTTTTTTATCTTTATTTTATGGCTGGCGACCTATGAAGTGACACCCTACCATGTTCACTGCTATAGAGTGTGTCACTGAAGTGTTGGCTTTTATCTCAGAACTTTTGTTCACACCTTGTTGCTTGAGGACATACAGTATATATGATGGTGTTTGTCAGCTGGCACACCCACTGTTTCAGAAAGAATAGGATTTAGAGGTTAAAGTGAAGTAGGTCGGTTCAATGTTTTATTGCTCAGAAATCTAGGTGGTATTAAGTTTCTGTACATATAACGTCTTTAATCACAGACTATGCTGAGTGATCTCGATGTTCAGTACAATGACATTAGTTAAGTACTGCATGTTTGGTGTGTTGCTAATTCTAAATGGCACATTCATTTCAGTACAAACCTAGCACTGCATACAGTCTTTTATTAACCTTTTAACAAGAAAGTAATGCACTGTGCGTCATCACTGAGCTGAAAGCAGGGTCTTCTGCCTGGTATGTCTAAAAAACCTTTTTAAAACATTATCATTATACATGACAAGTATTGAACTTTGAGCTTTCAGTAAAGTACAGTTAGGAAGTCATGAAAAACAGTGGGTCATCAAGACTGACAGTTGCTATAAACATGTAAAAACCCAAGAACAAGGAAAAGTTAGATCTAGTGAAAGGTTATTGGAGAGTGTTTGTGTTTGCAAGACTTTTTGAGACTACATTTTCAGCTTCAATGTCAATGTCAACTTTTATCAAAAAATCTCAAACTAGTTTTGAAATTGAAACTTGAATGACAGTAGTTCAGCCACAAGCCACTGGAGCTGACCCATTCAGGTGTAGCACAGATGTGACATTCCCTGTTGCAGTGCTCAGAGCGCAGGACAAGTGTAAAATAAGACACTAATCAAATTAATCTATGTAGAAAAACAGTCGCTCGGTGCACTCAGCAGGAACCTGTGAGGCTGTGACAGAGCATCCTGCTTAGCATCTGCAGACATCCTGGCTAGTTGAGTTTGGCATTGTGTGGCAGCTGTTTATTCCCAGACAGAGATGAGCAGGACAAAGCACAGGTATCGTGCTGAAACTCACCCTCAGGTGAATTTATTCTGCAGCCTCGATTTGAAGCCCACTTCTCTCAGGTCTGTTTCTCTTTAATTAGCCAGAAACAAGCATGAATCTCATTTGGATGCAGAACTAGTGAAAACACTTTTGTCTCTAGTGTCTGTGTAGCCTTTCTTTGTTTGTTCTTTCTGACACAAGTCCAAACAGGATGCAGGGTAAAAATGCTGTTCTGAAGGAATAAGTGCTGATATTGTAGCTGTGAAAGGTCAGCAGTCTGGAGGAGGAAACAGAGGTTGTCAGAGAGATTTCCTTTGACATAGGATCTTATTCTTCTGGGCAACCAAGATAGACTGAAGTGCAGACACACACACTGGTAGATCAACAAAAGACAGGCAGAAAATTGCCAAGAAGGTAAAGCAGTCTGACAGGGAGAGAGAGGCCTGTAAAATAAACAGACATACATGTGAACACATAGACAGATAACACACAAAGAGAAACTGATACACAAGCAGACCACTTAATGGGCTCATTCATCACAAATAGACAGTGAAACTCAGGAAAGTTTTTTTGGATGACGTTGACAATATTTCCTTCTCTCTGTGCCCCTGAACAGAAGGTAATAGATTATGATGAATAGAGCATCAATTTGAAGAGAGAGAAGTCTCAGAAAAACAATGATCCTGTGCTAAAAACACAAAATGGATAGGTTCAGGAGATGACAGGTGCTGCATCTTTTTTTTGGTTTTTGAACAATGTATAAGTTTTAAGGCACTGACAAATGACCTTTTATGACCTCTAATGTAAGAATAAATCAAATAAATGTTTTTAACACATTATACTGTAGCTGTCAATCTGTCTTCCCCAGTGGCTCCTGTAAGGTCTGCTCCTCTACTCACCTTGGAGCGCCAGTTCACCACCAGCTCTTTGTGCTTCCTATTAATAACCCACTAGCTGCATGGTGGACGTTCTTCTGTACGACAGTACACTGGAAACTGAAATCTAGCTATGAGCTCATTGTTATTCTGAAAATGAAACCTATTAAAGGTAAGGCTCTATAATAGAGCAGTAACACAGTAGGAGTGTGATCTACAAGGTAGCTGGTATAGAGGGGAAGCTGAAGAATGAAAGAGCAAAATAATACACAGGAGCCTGGAAGAAAATCACTTCTGTCTGGTGCTTTGGTTAGCCATTCCTTATACTATAATTACACTGATCTTTGGATTCTCAGCCTATCTGGAATCTGACCACAGCTCATGGACACATGAATAATGGAAACCGTAAAGACGTCAATTAGGTTTTTTTTATTGAGAGGAAATGAATGATTCACATCTTAATATCTTCAGTGCTAAAGATGCTTTTTGAGAACTGTGACAGATAGTGTTATATTAGCAACTAATTATTACCACCCCTACAGCTACAGCTGCTTGGTCCTCGATCAGAATTCACTGTCAGAGACAAAGTCAAAAAAGCATAATATTGTAATTCCATCACATCCAATTATATCTCATTAAACAGCTTTATAATATACTGTCCAGACCAACGACGGATGGAGGGATATGAAGAGCATCAGTAATAAAGGGGCAAGCACTGCAGTCAAATGTTGACAAATGTTTTGTGCGTGTGTGTGTGTGCGCGTGTGTGTGTGTGTGTGTGTGTGTGTGTGTGTGTGTGTGTGTGTGTGTGTGTGTGTGTGTGTGTGTGTGTGTGTGTGTGTGTGGTCTGGAGCCAACCCAGGAGAACCTGACACACACTCACACTTGCATACTGTATCCACAGTCAAACAAGCCCTCCCCTCTGACTCCTGCGATCAGCTTTGCATGATGATTACATCCTCGACAGTGATTTATGTGGCACACCTTGCTGCTCTTAACCCAGTGGGAATGCTAATAGTCGGCTGGGTTGAATGTGTTGACATGCAGTTAAATGCACCAGAGGGTTCATTACATCAAGGAGACAAGTACAGAGTATTTTGACCACAGTACATCACAGTACTTCTGCCTAATGTCAGCTCTCATAAAAGTGCAGCGCAGCTTCAGAGTTAGATAAAGCTGTTTGGCTCTTCCTGAGCTTTTGCTGTTTTGTTTTGTTGTTGTTATAATGAACAAGCCAATTTGTTCTGACAAAATTGTTCCTCCAACACTTGTTTTGTCTGAAGTCTTTGTTGTGTATGTTCATATATTGAAAAATCAAGTTACTTAAGTGGATACGTGTATGGCCAGGTGACATCAGGTTTGTGCCCAGGTTTCTTACAGAACATAAGGTTGCTGCAGGAAGTTAACAATAACCCGGTTACTTAAACGCATATAGACACACTGACTATCACAGAATTTGAATTAATACAAAAACCACTACTGGTTGGATTAATCATTTTTATTATAGGCCAAACATTATAACAATGGCACATTTTCAGGAACAAAATGTCAGCACAGTCAGAGCATCAAAGATTGTTCTTGTGTTTGAGTTTTTCACTAAAGTGTCTTATTACAGTATTAGATTCATAGTTAAACTACTAAATGTGGGTGAATTTGTTAGGAATGAGTCTATGTGTCTTTGGAGACAAACACAAATATCTCCTTTCGTCACATTGCTGGACTGTTGGTGGGGATTAGTAGGTGTTTGAGACTAGTGGACACTAATCTCTTTAAGGAACTACGCTATATTGAATTTATTCCCAGCACTAAATGTAGTTTACATTTAGACATGTCTTACACTACGTCTTTTACTGAAATAAAAATACACACAAATGGCAAAGATCAACCACTGTCACATATTTTCTGCATGATGCTTTTATTTTGTTGTTGCATTTTCTGTTTCTCACCTTCTGTGCCTCACTCTACCTTCAGATCCTGCCCCGCCTTCTCTTTGTCTGTTTTCCTGACATTGCTGCCTGCCACACCTGTTGCCAATCAGCGTTACCCTGCTCCAGTATTTCCCTCCCCTGCTCTTGGCTACCCTGTTGCCAGTTTATCTCTGTGTCAACATCTAGACTGTCCAGCTCATGCCTCTTGTGTTTCTTCTCATGTGCCTGGCTTTCTGTAACCTACACTTTGCTGAAGTTGCTCAAGTTTGCCTAGTCCTTGGTTTTAGTTTATCTGCTGTGAGTCATATCTATCTGCTAAGAACTTATCATTTCTGCTTTACCCATTACTGTGGTTTTATAGTCTCCTGTGCTTGCTGCTAGCATTGAAAGTACCTAAAGGAAGATGCTTATCAGAGTATCTTTGGAAAGACTTTTATTTGGATGTTATTATTCTGTGTATATTCTACCACATGACAAGGCTCCCCTTAAAATACACCCCATATTGTCACATTAAAGACTGTTCATTCTCTACAAACCCCCTGTTCTTGTGTGGAGGGAATACCCCTTAGTTTCTAGTGCAAAATCTACAGATTCTGCCTGTTAGCTGAAATGTCTTCTAATGCATTTTTAGAGTGGTTTAAGCTTTTTGCTTATGGGGCCTGACAGAGTCAAGCTGTTGCCAGTGACGTGTTTGAAATCATTATCATCTTTTGTTTTTCAGGAAGGTTTATAAAGATGCAATTTGACAGTTTATTCAAGCACTAACAGAGATCTCTATTAAGATACTGTAGTTAGAGTTAGTGTGGCCCCAAGCAAAGAGCTACCTCTCTGTCTGAGTTTGTTGGGAGGCAATTTAAAACAGCCTGAAACAATACTGATGGCAAACAAGTTCAGCATATGAACAAGAACAAAGAGGTGAAATGACTTTTCAGAGTGTTATGCATTAGAGTAAGGACACTACAGAGGGAAGAAAGACAAGTCAGCTGTGATCTTCATCCCCCAAATAATACAGCTTTTAATATCTTTTGCTGCACAGAACATTTAGCTCTACATGCAAACATGGATGTATATTGTGCAGCTTTAGGCTGGGAAACAAAACTCTGCTTTCAGTTTTACAAAAGAAACAACATCTATAATAATAGTGTTGTAAATATTGATTGAATGTAGCCTTAATTTTAGAAATTTTAATTTTAGAAAGAATATAATTATGATGAAGTGTAGAAACTTTCTAATTTTTTTCTCTGAACAGAAGAAACATGGCTGCTTTAACAATCACAAGCGTGTCTTAGTATTAACAAATATGATTGATAGTTACTGATATATAGGTTTCAAAAACACAAAAGACGTGTGTAAAAAACAACAAAAAAACTCATCAAGAGCAAAAGAATATAATTCATAAGGAGGTGGCACCAACACTTTTTCCCTTTTTTTTTTTTTTACCTCTAATTAAGGAATGTGATCTGATTCAACAATAATCACCATTCCTGTGTTGGTATGTTTCTAAAGAGAGAAAGTAAGTCACAGCCTATGAGACTGAGTCAAATATGCAGTGAATAACAAACTGCTGATCCATGTTACAATGAACAAAGCGTGTCTGCTCTTTAAATGTTTGATCACCTCAGTTTAATCCTGCACCAGGGGCACTGGTGCCAGTTTTCTCTGATACTCTGGCTTGGTGAGTGACAGTGGATGGGTGTGTTGCTGAGATAATAGGTTCAGAAGTCTGTATGAAAAAATACACTGGAAAATTCAGGGTTTAGAGATTTGTAGACTTAAAAAGCATTTGTACAAGCTGTATGATAGGATGTAATGTGGGGATACTTGATAGAGCAGATCAGGTTTAATATTAGTCATTAACTGAATTAGAGCGGTTTGTACATTACATTAGCTTTACTGCTGTGTTTGAGATTGAAACTAAAATAACAGACTGTCCAAATAGAGGTAGAAAATAAGCAAATACAGAGGTTTGTAGATCAAATTAATTTGGTTTTCTATTATTCCTCTAGTATAGATTTTCTTCAGTCAACAAATACTTTAGTAAAGAGGAAGAATGCTTTTAATGAAAAAAGAGCCCAGAGGAATGAGCCAAGGACAAGGGAGAAGGTTGTGATTTCCATTATATGAGTGACTCTCGCTTTCAGAATGGCATTTCAAGCACAGATCAAGGAAATATAGAGGAAACTATTGAGCATGTTAGTTATCATCTGTAAAATTACCGTTTACTATTTAAAGGGCTTAACTCTGAAAACACAAAGATAGAAATTAGTAAAATGGTTTATGGTTTTAATTGGAATAAGGTTAAAGTTTGGATTGGCATGTTTAAACCTAAAAGAAAGTAGGTCAGTGAACTTCCCTCTTTCATATTTCCATTGCGCACTGAAGGTTTGGTTGCTGTTTGCCTGAGATAAACCTTTGGATGACAGCCTCCACTGGCTTCTCTTACCTTGTGCTCGACCAGAAAGCTTCAACTGAGGGAAGTAACTGACCATTTTGCCAAAAGTATTATCATATTTCTCTGCACTGTGTCTCACCACCAGCCTAGCAGGGAAAGAAATTAAATGTTCTGAGTCAGCGAAAAGAATTAATAAAAGACAGCATAATATATGCAAACAGCCATTTTTTGCACATTTTAGCCCAGTATAATGCTGACCACTTGCCAAGGCATGCTTTTAATTTCTATGTATATTTCCCACCTTCCAAGAAGCCACTGATTTTCATTCAGCCTCATATTGTTTTCATGAAAATCACAGTGACCAAACAGCCTCATGTCTTGTAAAGTGCCTGGAGATGATTTGTATTGTGATTCGGCGCTATACAAATAAAACTGAATTGAATTGAACGTCACACCAAATCATAGAGTTCTTTCTTCCTGTTGAATAGTAATAGAGTGCAGGTGTGTCAAATGAATCTGATAACATGACATCAGCACATTTTATATTAAATGTATGTCAAATGTTAGTCTTCTTTCTAAAGAAGGTATAATGGTGGTGTAATACTGATTATAATGGAGCGCAATACAACACCAATACAAACCATGACAGTCTTTATGACAGTGTCAACAAAAACTGAACATTCAGGGCATCATTGAAGTAGATTTTATGCAGTTGTATTGGATTGTATTCAATTGTACATGTGCCTTGTGAAGATTGGTGCTGAGTGTATATTATTTTAATTGTGCTGCAAAGTGACACATGTCATTTATCTATGCCTTCCAGAGCCAAAGATTATAGCCCTTCAGTTGCTAGAGGGCTTTTGTCATTTGAATGTAAAAAGAGTTTCTGGTATTTGGAAAATGAATAACACAGTTGTATTTTCTGAAGAGTCCCTTTTGACTTATTCCAAGTAGACAAGGATCAGACCATTTCATTTAATACATGGTTACACACATAAGTGCTGAAAAATGACTGAAAGTCTGTTTTAGGTCGAATGAGGCAGAGAATTTCTGTCTACATCAAGCTGATATAATCTGTTCATCCAAAAAATGAAGTGGCTGAGGGTTAGTATATTAGTCAGACACACAGGTGATAATAACTATGAGTAAAATCAGACAGGTGGTTTCTCTAACCAGCAAGTCTTCCTGCTGTATATACACTCTGCCCTCCAGTCTGACCAACTCAGCTGTATATTCATGTCTTCAGCTCACTGTTCATTCAACAGCAACATGCCATAAGTACTGGATTTAAAGAGGGAAATCCTCAACGCACTAAATAGTTTCCATTAAGTTTGATCAGGCTTATGGCAGAGGACAGAATGGCCTCAAAACAGAGTGACCATTTCCACAGTAACTGGCTGAAATAATTGAATAGTTCAGTGGAAATATTGTGATGCTTTTCCCGAGCAGAGCCTGAAATAATAATTTTCTTTTACACATGAAATTAGAGGAAAACGATAACTGCTAATGAAGCCTGTGTGTTTGAAATTGGCTGAACAATATACAGCATGTGTAGCTTTTTGGAGAAAAAGGAAAGACAAATAGGACACCTGACAGCAATGGACGTTTGCGTCTCCGGGGAGTCTTAATCTGTTGTTGAATGTTGCTGAAAAAGAGTCTTAGGAATGAAAGTCCCCAGATTGAGCAGCACATTGTTCCATAGTTTGACAGCAACAAACACACCCAAGGTCATTCAATCACAACAACACACAGGAGGTGTTTTTCTCAGTTTTTTGTCACCAGGAGATTTGACTACAGAGAATAGAAATGTCAGAACATATAAATGTCCTTGACTAAATTCCATTTGAACGGTCTTATTTCAGAAAGGATGACCAGCTGGCACTAAAGAAGAACAAGCTTTCAAATTCCAGCTGGACTTTAAAGTCCCCAGACAGTCCTTTTGCCTTTCCCTTTTTATTCAGCGTCACTATAACTCTGGATAACAAGAATAAAATCCAAACAGGAAGACAGTTTCATCAATACTTGTGCACTTTTAAGATGTACTGTATTCCTGTGATAATGATTTAGCAGCAACTGCTAAAAAATCTCTCTAAAATGTGTGTAAATGTTTGTTGCTATTGTTCTTGCCTTTATCTAAAATTGAATCTTTTAATTATGCTGATTTGACTATGTTGGAACTGACATTTTTCTGAAGAGAGAAATCAGAAGATTAACATTTCTTGTATGAGCCTTAATAATCTTCCATTATACAAGCTGCTATTCAGTTCAGTTGGATAGGGCTTGTATCAGGGCTCTCGACAAACTGTTGTCCTTTTACAACAGCAAAGGACTGTCTATCAAATTTTCAATGAAACCATTGTCAATCAATTATCTGGATTTGTAGAGACAGAAGGACAAGGTGGCTTCACTGTGCAGTTGCTACTTCACCTGAAGCAACAAACATGGTCAAATTCTGTTCTTATTGTTGTGACTGGATTTTGAGACTCGGAGAGGTTGGACTTTTACTTCTATGTTTCTGTGTGGAAAGTCCAGCATCCTGCCCATCTGTGTCTAGATTCATCTATCTTGCAGATTTATGCACCAAAGAACGGTAGTGAAATTCAGATTCTTCCAAGTGGTCAGCTCACAACTCAACCCTAACCCAGAGTGATGCTTACTCTCAGCCCAGTGGCTTCACACTCAGCTGCAGATGCTCTCGGTGAACACTGGAAATCACAGTCACAATCTTTAAGGTACTTTATTATCTAAATTATCACTGCATGCTGAGATATTTAGATTTACCTCAACTGGAATTAAGAGCCCAGGTCCAAATCTTGTAAAAAGAGATCCAGAAGAAAAGTGCACATGCCAACTGATTAAAATTATAATCTAAAGTCAGACATTCAAAATCCCATCAAAGTAAAAGTATATGAAGTACATGATGTTGTAGGATAAAATAATTTGTAAGCATAATTCCACTATAAAGGGCTGAGATGGTAGTTGTTTTCTTCTTAAATACTGTTACTTCAGTAAATCTACTGTATCAGTATATGTCCACATACTTTTGACCAAAAAGTGTAAAAACACTGAATGCTATATATGAATGTATTTGTTTTTATATCTATTTGATGGCAAAGCAAGAGGAGTTTTTGAAGCATTAACATTAAGATGGTGCTTTATGCTGGACAACAGATCGCACACAATTCGCACACCAGAGAAGTTCAAAGGCAGAGGGATTGTTGATTGCAAGGACAGATTCAGGCCAAAGTCTCCAGCCTCCAGACAGATACATGTGGGATTAAGGTGCTTATGCTGTTGAATGCTGGAGAGATTTATTGTTGAATGTAGGTCTGTAGTTTTACTAACCTAACTCATACCTGGCCTGAGGGCATTTTCATTTACAGACAGGTGGCTGTTTGGTGTTTGTCTTCTACGAATTAATGTGGTGTGTTTTCATAGGGTTTATATATTGTGCCACAGAGATCACACATGCTGTCCCCTGACACCGGACCTGCTGTTTCCATAGAAACAATGCAAGTGCAAAAGAATGTTTACTTCCAGCCTGGTCAGAGGAGGTGGCCCTGTCCATCATCTGTGATGCAAATGTCAAGATGGCGCTCATCATCATCATCATCTTCATCATGGGCGTCTGAAGCTGCAAAACTTTACTTGCAGATGTTGTACTGCACTGTAGTACTGCTGTATATATGTTGGTGGTTCATTATTTTGTCTGTAAATGGGGTTTTGTGTGTCTTTGTAGTGTGTTTTACTTACCTACTGGTCATTTTGTTTCTTTCTAATCACTTTGCATCTATGGTAATTTTGTATTGCTTTGTGGTCATTTTGTTTAACTCTGAAGTCATTTTCTGGGTCTTTGTAATCACATCACATCTCTCTGATATTTTTGTGTCTATTTTAGTTGTTTATATCTCTTTGTGGTCACTTTCTATCTTTGCAGTTATTCTGTTACAGTGATATTTTGTAGATGAAGCCCCCCCACACACACACACACACACACACACACAAATCTCTTAGGTCTGTGCACAGAAAGCAAGTTCAGTAACTGTCCATGATGTTTATGACTAAAAAAGTCAACACTACTGAGTATCAGCCTAGCTTTCTGCTGTATATACAAATAGACTTGAATATCTTACAAATGGTTGACTCCATCTTTTGTGAAGGTACAAAGCACAGCTTTCACTAAGCAAAATCAAATAAACTGCTTCATTTAGTTTTTAGATCTGCAACTTATTTCTTACAGGCAGCATGACTTGCAGTTCACACTGTGCTGATCTTAGAAAGTGTAAGAGACAAAGAAAGAAAGGGAGAGCATGTGGGAGAGCATGTGCTTAGAAACCCCTTCATATCATATTACCAGCCAGTTTAACTCTTACATTTGAAATTCACGCCTGTCTCCATGCTCCTTTTAACGCCTCTGCAGTTATCAAATCATTAATTAAGCTTATGTCAAATCTACCAAGAGAGCCTGGTGTGGGAGAGAGATATGACTGCAGGCACCACCAACCATCTGCTTCCAACATGCTAATGTCGCAGCCGATCGGTTCTAATAGGCCTCCTGTCCGGCCAGAGCCAGAACAGGAATTTGTTTCAGCAGTATACTGACAGAGTAGTTTCAAGGCCTGGAAAAATCCAGATATAAAAAGAAGCACCTCCGTGAAATGTAAGTACACACTCAAAAATGGATGCACAGATGATGTGCATTTGTACAGACATACTGTGCCATAATCTGCACTTAATGAGTCCTCTGAGAATAATACTTTCATATCCACCAGAAAAGTACAACCAAGTTTTGGGCAGAGTATCACCAAATGTCACTAATCATGTGACCTGCCTTTTGAATCAAAAGCTTAGTTTTATGCTGTTAACTAACGTTTGGATTCTATAGTCAATTAATACATTTAGATGAATTTCATTATATTATATGTTTCAGTAAAAGAATGTTTGCTTTGCTTTCTAAAGGTCCTCTTCCTTTTTTGAATGTATGCTCATGCGTTTCCTGTGCCAGGTGTTGAAAACCCTTAACAAGCAGGATTAGTTGAATGAGGCCTCATGTTCCCTTTTCTTTGTACTTTCAGTCCAACAAAACCAACTAAAGCTTTAATAAGGTTTTTCTGAGTTACTGCACAGTTAAATGAAACATTAAGTGAGTACTGTAACATTAAATTAGGAACTTTATGTCAGTAGTTAACCGACAACCACTTTTATTGCTTGTCTTGTCACACCTGTCTAATATGTAGGTGGTTTAGAGCAGAGGGTATTTACAGCTGCTGTCTATACTATTGTCTGTAGGGTTTGAGGAAGCACATTTTCACTGTGACCGTACTCAAATTACAAAATACTACAAAAAAAAAAACCAGCTCTCAAACAATTTTCTGGGCCTTTATTCGCATTGATGAAGTGATGAAAACTGTTCGTTTACATCCCGATCAACTGATTGTGTTTACAGATCTCTACCAGACACTGAAGTTTAAAAAGACTGAAAGTCGAGCCTAAAAATGTGGTGCTGAGCCTGACTGTATCTTAAAATCACTACTGCCCATACCATCAATCATTTTGATTTTGATGAATATGTAGATTTTCCTCTGGTACCACTCTTCCACTATTTTTTTATTTGTGATCCAAGTGTAATAAAATGTATTTTTCTTGTGTGTAGTGAGCATCATAGCCGCACATGCTGCCAGCTGAGCTTTGAAACTTTATTTTGCTGCATAAAACTCTGACAGTTGCGACTCACTAAGCTGGCTGATGCACACTGTGATGGTGAGAGGCAAAGCTGTCATAGTTTGGAGTGAGAGCATGTGTCAGGTAAAGTTTCACTAGTTGAATGTGACAGAGCTGTAAGCACATCATTGAGATTCAGCACGGGTTTAGATCAGAGCTGGCATTATTGGACACATTTCATGGTCTGAATCTTTTAAATTCCATTTCCTTGCCAGCTAATGGAGGACTGCAGGTGGCTGCTTAGACACTGATCTGCACTCAGAGCAGCCTGTGGGAGAGCGAGGGAGTTTGTGTGTGTGCTTCCAAATTTTGGATATTGGTCAGTTGTCTAAGTGTTTGGTGACTATAGGTAAAGATAATGTTGACAGTCTCAGACCCCTTTGACCAGTAAAAACTGTGCAATCAGAATAAAGTGGGTCCAAAGAAGCCTTTCACAGTGCAGATTTATTTTTACATATATACATATTTGAGGCTTTTACTTATGACATCATCTAATTTATGAAAATATTTACAAAATGCATGGTTGAGCACAGATGGAGCTTACAGGAATTATGTGGAAACCCACAGACAAATGGAGCAAGTCAATTTCTCACCAGTACTTCCAGACCTACTGCTTCTAGTGGAACCAACCCCTCTAAAGGTCCCTCTCTGGGACACTGACAGGCTCAAAGACTACTCATTGCATCACCCTGAAGCCCTGTAAGTCTGTGTGTTTGAGATGAAAGTGGTTCCAAACTGCCTTGTTTGCGGTGATATCAGCTGAACAGAGGAACTGTCAGCTCTCTGGCAGCATGAGAGTCTTCAATTTTTCTGTTGCATTACATAGGAAGACTCTGCATGAAAACCAAAGATTAGTTTCTAAATTGTTCCCTGGATTTCATCTAAACATATTAATTATGCTGGAACTGCATCCATGCAGGGCCCTGAAAGTGTCCAATTATTGTGCACATATTTGTAGGAGATCAGTCTATCACAGTGGCTGAAACACAGCCCAGCAGCTACAGAAAGAAATGTCAGTCACATCTGAGCTGCTTCACACTCATCTGTCACTGTAATGATCAAGACTCAAAGATCAAACTGCTAAACTCGTCTTTTAAAATAGCAATACTGCCACCTACTGGTTGAGCAGACATGCTCTTATCAAAGTGTAACCACCTGCAAATAACACATTTGCTCTGAATAAGATGGCTTGCATTAGAAAATATACTGTTTTTACTTTTAACTTTTGGGCAACTTTAAGTGTTGACATTTTGAAAATGGAACTGCTTGACCAATAGGTCTATTACAGGTCTATTACCAAGTTTAACCAGACTCTAGTGCCATCTGGTGACTGAGTAATGTCATATATAAAATTCCAATAAAACTATGAAGTTCAACATTTAGATTTTCATTTTGCTTTGCCCTTAATACCATATTTGATACAATTTTCACACCATTTGAAAAAAATATCAAAGCAGTCAGATAATTCCAAAGTGCACATTTTAATATAAAATGACTCCTGGATGTTCTTTTGTAAGCGTGTTCCTGATATGCACAATTAAATGTTAATATTATGCTAAGAGGGGTTTTATTGAATTAGCTTCTGAAATTAATTTCACACTGGTCTTTTTTAAGTTTTATTCAGTCTGGGTCCATTTTTCTCAACTGTTCACCCAAAGATTCCCTTCTTCTTTGCTGGTGAGGAGAAAAAACACAAATGTTATCACCAACACAGCATTGTCATCAACACTGTTCTTAGATTTGTTTGCTGAGCCTCTCACCTTTTTCAGTAACAGTGTATATTGCCTCCATGCCATCTTTAATGTGGTCAATCACATGACAGTGGAACAGCCAGCTACCAGGATACTGAGGCCGCATCTTTACTGTCTGAACAGGAAGAAAATGAAAACATTATTAAACATTGTTCACTGGCCCTCAGTTTCGCCCATTTAACAGTAAATAATTTTGGTTGTTTATATTATTTTGTATTTCTTATGGCTTTTCTTTCTTGCTTTATTTGCACCTTTTTCCTGACCTGTTGAAAGGCAAGGTGTCTTTAAACAAATGAAAGAAAGAATTAAAGATTTTCCAATTTCTGTGGTTACACTGGCACTGGTCATTATAGGTGAAGCAGCACCTTTAATGTTTCAAAATAGAAATTACAGCAAAAGCCGATGAAGCCAGGCCACTATGTTTTGAGGTTTTACCTGAAAGGTGGCTGGGAACAGCTCAAACACATCAGTACGGTGTGGTCCTCCACCCAGCTGGAGAGAAAAGAGATTATTATCCTTAGTTATCCTTTATGTGTACTGCAGTATTTTTAAAACTGCAAATTTGTAGGATAGTCTTTACATAACGTTTGTTTTACTACAGTGTACCTTATAATCCACACTGTGTCCATGCCAGTGTGCAGTGTGTATGTCCACTTCACTGCCCATTCCCATTAGATACCAGTACACCTTATCACCCACCTCCATGTTCAAACCATTCAGGTTAGCATACATATAACCATTAATGGCTGCATACAAACACACAGAAAAGCACAAAATCACATACAGCATTTAAGTGTGACAAAAATACCTCATAGGTGACTAGTGCAGTTCATTTATCTTACTATGCATCGTGTTGCTCAATATAAAGTTTTCATCATCCTTCAGATTTGCGCGAGGGTTTGTAATGTAGGTCCTGATGTTTTCATCCAGATACCTGGGATAATATTCACAGTAATTATAATACTGCAGAAGAAAAGTACAGCAGTTTTTGCTACTGGCATTGTTGCAAAAAGATATCAGCAGACAACATGACACTGACATTATATGTGTATACCAAGTAATCAAGATAAAAGAGGGCTAGGAGGATAACATGTCTAAAGGCAAATAAAAATTCAGGTTGGACCTGTGACTATAAAATTGCTTCTAGTTGTGAACTTCGCTGCTTTTTTTTAATTTGAACTCTTCTCTTCTGATGAGACAGTTCCAATAAAAATGTTGACAGTTTTGTTATTTGGGCAAACTGATCACCAAACCTCTAAACATTTTAGACTTCTCTTTACTTACCAGCTTTCATTCTCATTAAAAACCAGGAAAAGCAGTGCAAACTCTTCCACTTCCTTCTTCAACCCTAAACTCCTGGAAAGAAGTTAATGACATTTTATAATAACACTTTATCAAACATAGTGTGTGATTCCATACATAAACACAAGAAAACATCCTCCCATCTCTCCAGACCTGGAAATCACAAACACACACTGTGTACTGCACAAAAAGCATCAACCGATACCTGGCCCAGCTACGCCGGCAGATCACCAATGGACCAATCAGACCACTGTACAGGTCCTGGTGAGCAGGGAGAAAACATGTCAGTATGTGTGCATGTGTGTGTTTGTGTGTAAGTTGTGTTATGGCTCACCTTCACGATGTCAGCAGTGGAGTAGTATGCTGACACAGAGCACTCCTCTTGCTCTGTGGTTGGTCCTGTGTTCTTTGTAATGTACCAGTAGTAGTTGTGAGTTTCACCTGCGCAAGAGAATCAAAGTTTGTTTTTGAGGTTATGAATTCCATTGGATATTAGAAACTGTCCAGTACAGCTAGAAACGGCTAAGATCAACTAATACACAGGCAAAAAGTAAAGCAAAGGTAAAGACCATAATTTCTCTCAACTACTTTATGATTCTTTAATTTACTGCAGCTCTAAAAGCATTTACAAATCATTCAAGGTTCCAACAATCTAAGACAGCAAAATAAGCTTTTGTCTCTTAATGATTTTCTACAGCACGTCCAATATTTCTAGATAATCCTGTACCTGGTTTTGTGTGGTAAACATCAGGGGTCTCCGTCTTGACTCCATGGGCATGGATAGAATAAGGTCTGGAAGCCATGTTCTTAAAAACCACCTTTACTTTATCCCCCACATCAGCATGAATCATTGGACCTGAATGGATGAGAGATGTTTGAATGATCATTGATCAAGCCGTGAGCTACAAAGTTGTCAAACTGCATAATGTTTCATAAATACTGCAGTGTGATTGGCATTTACGGTAAAAAGTAAATGTTATGTTATGTTATATGAATTCTAGTGTATCTGTGCTGTTCTTGCAGCTTACCCATAATGCCAAGGTGCTCCATATCAGCTGTTCTTTCCACCTGCTTGGTGAACTTGTCGTTAGTGAACTGGCGGTAAACCACCTTCTTGTAACGGGAGCCGATAAACCCGCCTTGCTGATCCAGGAAGACAGCAGCAGGACTGCAGGGAACCAAGTGAGGGTCAGTGTGTGTGTAAAGTAAAAATCTACAGTATATTTTTCTTATGGATAATAAATTACATGAAGGTATCAAACTAAACATTTTAATCCATCTCTCAATATATTCTCAATTTCCTATTTTACATATGTTCTGCATTGTGTGCATGTTTCAATCCATCAGTTTTTCAAGGTTAATATGTTTTTATATTTGTACCAATATTTAAAGACCAAAATCCAAGCGAACCAGTAAATCAGCTCTCTAGTGTGTGTCAGTACTGTAGATGTGCAGATGTTACAGTACCTGTCCCGACCCTTAAACTGTTCAGCTTCCCAGGTCCGGTTTGGAGAATAGTCCCACACCATTTCCATGGCAGCAATGTAGTAGGTCTTTGAATGCATCATTGTTTCACCCTGGCGCTGAAACAGGCTGCACTTTTGTACTGTGTAATTGGCCCTCATCCCAGCACGATAGTTGCTCACTGTAGGAGACACTACTTCAAACTGACCTGAAACACACACAAACACATGTACTCTTATATACATTGTACTGTATTTGCACTGTACATTCTTCTAATTATAGAACTAGAATTGTCTTGAAAGTGAGAGAGACTGAATGGAGGCTGTATAGTATACCCATGCTGTCTGGCTCCATAGTGACAGTGTGTGAAATGTGAGGGAAAACGCTGATGGAGTCTCGTCTGTTCTGGCGATAGATGAAGCGGTTGCCCTCAAAGTAAAGGCTGTTGATGTCTGCCTCCGAACCCAGTCCTGACAGGTGCCACGTTACTTTATCCCCCTTACACATGGTCAGGCCTGGGAGGTTTTTATACACAAACCCATTGATGGCTAGAAGGTAGACACAGAACAAAACATACAGTTCAATGATTATCACCAACAAACATGATAGAGAAACACAGGAAGTGAAAATATTGAACATCCAAGCAGATTGACAAAGAAAAATGAAAGAGGAAATGAAGTCTCTCCCAATTTGAG
Organism: Mastacembelus armatus; assembly: GCF_900324485.2. NCBI lineage: Eukaryota > Metazoa > Chordata > Actinopteri > Synbranchiformes > Mastacembelidae > Mastacembelus > Mastacembelus armatus. The sequence continues at coordinate 4,444,148 of NC_046636.1, read as the reverse complement.
TATGTAAATGCATAAACATTGGTGTTCCATCTGAACTGCCAATGATAAGTCTTTGAATGCACATCTCCTACAAACCGTGCATCTTGTTGCTCTCCATGAAGCCCTCATCCTCTTTGTTAACAGTGGTGGGAGCTGTGGTGAAGGTCCTAATGTTCTCATCCAGATACCAGCTCAGGTTTTCATCGAACACTGTAGCCATGAGGTGAAACTCTTTATCATAGTTTTTCTACAAAGAAGACAAGAGAAGAGAAATGTGTCAAACCTGATTTCATTAATACATTTCAGTTTATAATCCCATCATACTCCTTTTGTACCATCACGTAATGGGACCATTAAGTCTCTATATTCCTTGACTAGAGCCATATTCTGATTGGCCACTGGTTGCAACATATCTGTGATACTGTGAAATAATAAATGAAAAAGTAAATGTAAGTTGGAAAACTGATATGCAAAAGTAGTTATTTATTTTATTTGCATTTATTTTAGAGCAACTGGTATGACTGTGAGATTCATCTTGTTTCTTATGAATTACTGAGAAATTTAAGCTCTTTCAGCCTCAAACTACAAAAAACAAAAATTCCACTTTGGTTTGGTCTGGTCATAACTAACATATACAACCAGTGACTGTGGCGTTACACGTAGACGCTGCCTTATTTGAGGTCTGACAAGCTAAGAAGGTTGGGAACAAACTGAGTAACATTTCCTTACTCACTTTTTAAATTAGTTTTCCATTGACTAGATTGTTTTGTTGATACGATTCACTGTTTTTAAAACTTGAGCTAATATTCAATGAAAAGTTTCATTTCCAAACTGATCATCATTTGGCTTCTCTCCTCACCTGCACTCCCTTTTTCAGTGATCCCTGCCGACAGACTAGGAGGGGTCCAACCAGTCCAGAGCTGGTGTCCTTGATAGGGTCCACTCCAGAGTAGTACATGTAAGTCAGACAGTCAGCCTCTCCCTGTACTGGACCAGCACCCACAGGCACCATCCATTCATAGGTGTGCACTGTCCCAGGTCTGACCAGAGCTGCAGGGGGAGGAGTCACTACTCCTAAAACCATAAAATAATAAAATACAATGCTCACAAATGTGTGCCAAATTAGACTAGTACTGTAATTTAAGTTTTTAACTCACTTGGTTGCCTGTTTAGCTCCCGCAGTTTCTGTGCTGTATAAGACTCTGAAGGGAAGAAGAGTAGAGGAAGAAAGAGTGATGAGGGAGACATGAAAACACACAAAGAAGCTCTTTCTACACTATATGATTTAGCACATTGATAACAGTGTGTGTGTGTGTGTGTGCATCCATGTATTAACCTTCCAATTCATTGTGATAGAGCGTCCCATCTTGTTCTACACTGTACTGGACACCATGTGGTTGTATAGAGTAGGGTCGGCTGGCTTTGTTCTTAAACACCACCTTGATGGTGTCTTTCTCCTCAGCTCTCAGCACAGGACCTGAAACACACACACATTTCTACATCATCACTGGTATCAGTGCACACACTTACAGAGAGCTCAAAGACAAAAACACAAGTGATTAGGTGATTGGAAATAGTTCAGGCAGGATAGAAACAAGATCTCAATGACATTTTTCAAACATATGTGTTGAAATCAGTGGGTTTTTATTTTGTAACAATAATGCTAAAATTATATAATGTGCTATCAATCCCAACCCATGCTGGATTACCCAGAATTCCCAGGTGTTGCTCCTGAGGGCTGCGTAGCATCTTTGTTATGAAGGTGTTGTCAGTGTATTCCACATAGCGAACCTTCTTATAGTGGCTTCCAATGCGGGTTCGACCTTTGGTTACGAACGTGTCTGCCTCACTGTGCACACACATATAAAAACATGGGGGACTCTTCTTTATAGAAACATCAGCTGCAGTGTCATTCTGTGTGTGGGTGGCTGTGCAGAGGAACAAACCTATCAGTTGGCAGTGTCGGAGCATAGTCCCAAACTTCCTCTTCAGCAGCAATAAAGAACTGTCTGAGCTCACCATGTGGCCGAGGCTTATGGACATTAGGGAAACACTTCTTGATCTCAAATATAGCCTGCATTCCAGCTGCACAACACCACAAAACACAAACTCACAATCCTACATAAGACCATGCAAATGAAGTATTTGTTGTTTGTTTGTCATTTTCTTAAATAATCAGCCACTTATGAATGATGTGAGCTCACCCATCAGATGGTCATTGACGGTGCATGTCAGCAGCCAGTGTCCAGGGTTGTCAGCTACCATTTCAGCTGTGGTGGTGGAGCCTGCGAAAAGACTGACTGTGTCTGTGTGATGGTCCTGAGCTGTCAGGATCTGGCCATGGAAATGAACTGAATGTATATCCACCTGTTGGAGATAAACTACATTTAATTTGGCTGTATAATAGATGTTGTCAGCTATGAGAAAAACATGATACAGGCTTAAGCACATAAAACTCTTTCATTTAGCAGTTTAAAGTGGTTCAAAGTAACAGAACTGAAACCAGCTAATATTTGCTTTCTGGCAAAATAAAAAAATCTGCTTTTTAACATAAGAATAACTGTAAATAACTGTAGAGGAAGAAAAGGTGTTTTATGACAATTCAAACCTTAAATTATTGCTGAAAAAGAATGCAATCAACTTTCAGCTTCACAATATACTTTCTGGCTATGGACTCTTATTTTGTTGTTTTTCCTATTCCCTGGTCTCTCCCTTATTGTTGTCTGTTTCACTTCTGTAATTAGTGTCCAAGTTGTTTTCACCTGCACCTTATGTCCTATATCTTTTAATATTTAAATCACTTTCCTCTCAGTGCTGGTTTGGTTTTGTGTGTGTGTGTGTGTGTGTGTGTGTGTGTGTGTGTGTGTGTGTGTGTGTGTGTGTGTGCGTGCGTGTGTGTGTGTGTGTGTGCGTGTGTGTGTGTGTGTGTGTGTGTGTGTGTGTGCGCGTGTGTGTGTGTGTGTGTGTGTGTGTGTGTGTGTGCCTGCTAGTCCTTTTTTTTGGTGCATTCTTGTTTGTTTCTGTCTGTTTGCAGTCACATTTATCTGTTACACTGAACTTTGTACTTTGTTGGGCTCTGTTTTTATGCTCACCTGCAACTCCTGGACTGTTGAATTCTGGGACTGCATTCGAACTCTTGCCTCATGTGTTTGGGCTGGTGTTTGTGTGTTCCCTGTCTGTTTTCACTACACTACCTCTGGATGTTGTGTTTGCCTTGCCTGTCTTCATTTCCCATTCCTGAAATAAATCCTGCATTTCTGTCATTCTGACTCTGGTCTGCCTGCACATGGGTCCTAACCTTACTGACTCTTAGCATTTGTGACAATATGTATATTTGAATTTAGTTTAGTTGTTTTTACCTTACTTTTGCATAATGCAGATAAAATACTGCACAAACAATGTGATTTTTTCCATCATGAGAAATAAAGATAAAAGGTTATAAAACAGCTTCCACAGTCAGATTCTGTAAAATAATAATAACACAATAGTTACCTCATTTCCTAAGCCAATCAAATACCACTGGACCTTGGTTCCTTGGCACATACTCAGTCCAGGCAGGTTACCATACAGAAAACCGTTTATAGCTGTAATACACACTCAGGGTTACAAGGGAGTCTTTGTATATGTACTCTATGGGGATGTGGTGTGATGCTCCAGCCTCACCATGCATTTTGTTGCTCTCAATAAAATCTTCATCCTCTTTCAGGTCTTTGGCAGGATTTGTGACGTGTGTCCTGATGTTGTCATCCAGGTACCAGCTTAAGTTCTCATCTGACACCATGAACAGCAGAGCATACTTTTGTTCTCCTGACCTGTCCTGTGAGTCCAGAGTTCCTAAAGAGAGGAAAATGGAGAATCATTGTGTTTAGTAATGTTTGTCATTAAGGGAAACCTACTTTATTTCTTATTATTTGTATTATGTTAGTCTTGTTGAGACACTGGCCATCAAATCTAATTAAACAGTGCCACAGAGTGTGATAAAACAGATTAGCTACAACTAGTTTTGAGTATTAAACTTCTAATTAATGATTCTTAAAGATAAATATACAAATACATTCAGAAATATGTCTTTAACATTGAGTATTATTGCTTTGCTGCTAACATTTGATTGTACAGAGAAATACTAGTCAGGTTTTCAGGTGATTTAAGATTGTCACAAAGTTTAACAAATTGTATTTGATATTTTAATGGTACAAAACCATAATGTTATAACTGATTTGTATTTCTATTGCTTCCTATCAACAACAGTCTCTCACTGTGGAGTTGTGTACCAAAAAAAGATTGTTTCAACTGTCTTAAAGATCAGATGAAAAATGAGTTTCCATAAAGAGACTAGTAATAAAAAATGCTGTAAAGTGTAGAACTAGTGCCCCATAAATGAATTCATTGAGTCACGTTCCTGTGATTAGCTCATCTATTAGTCATTATTTTCACCTATTTCACCTTTCTGACCTGTGAAATCACCTCAGTAAATCTGTTGGAGCAAAAAATGGAAACACTTTGACTAAATGTACACAGGTCCACCTCTGTGTATGTATATATTTTTATATATAGTTAAAAAGGTTCCAGTACCTCTCTTACAGATAATGAGGGGTCCTATCAGTCCTGAGTTAATGTCTTTTGGGGTGAAGACGTGTGAGTGGTAGAATCTGGTCAGGCAGTTGCTCTCCTGTGATGTTGGGCTGTGACCCTCCGGGAGGGTCCATTCATATGTCACTGTTGTTCCAGGAACCACCGCATCGTCGTGTTTTAGCTCCAGGCCTGTACCATCTGGGTACAGGGCTCCTGAGGGAAGCACACAAAACTGCACAATCACGGATGAGTCAACCTTTTGAGTCACATTCATGCACCAGTTCATTCCTTACCTTCACTGCCCTTGCTGTAGTTCAGTCCATGTGGGTGGATGCTGTACGGCCTGGATGCTGTGTTCTTCAGGTAGACGATCACAGTGTCTCCCTCCTCAGCCATCACCAGAGGCCCCAAGTAACCCAGCCAGTCTGGCTTCATTACCTCAGTCCTGTAGGTGGAGTCGCTGTACTGCTTATAAATAGCCTTCTTATAGGTGGCACCGATGCGCTGGGGACCCTTCTTTAAAAACACTGCTGCTTCTCTACAGAGAGATCCAGACAGAGAGAGAATAAGTGTGTGTGTGTGTGTGTGTGTGTGTGTGTGTGTGTGTGTGTGTGTGTGTGTGTGTGTGTGTGTGTACTGATAATAGGTGAAAACTGGAAAAAATACAGTAATAATAATGTAGAGGCTTCTAAAAACATCTAGTTGACTTTTGATTGAAAAGTACAGAATTATTATTATTGCGAATAATGACTGTTAATGAATAATATTTAGATAAACACACTAAATTTGACACAATTTTCAACTCCTTAATGTTGCTGTATATATAATGATGCATGTGCAGAGAAGTAAATATTCATGTATATTTGTGTATTTGCATGCATCAAATCAAATCACGTCTTTAAAAGTACCACTTAATGCTGAGCACATGTTTTAGGATTTGTACAAAAGTAAAAATAAATTATTTTAAATAAAAATTAGTCAAAAGGCTGTTTGCACAGAGAGCAGATTTAATAAAATAAAAAGAAACACACTGCTTTCCAAATAAAACTGTGTCTTTAAATTAGGTAGTACAGAATTGGTAAACCTGAAAGATTAAGTGTTCCTGTTATGTTGAGAAAATGATTCTATGTCTTAAGATACATGAACCATTGGATTAGCTGTTAAATGCATTGTCACAGTTATAAAATAAAGCTTGTGTTCATACGCAGGCCAATATGGAGATATTGTGTTCCGCTGTGCTGTGTTCTGAACAAACCCCAGCTGGGATAGACCTTAAGGAATGTTCTTTACATGTACTTACTCATCCTCCTGCAGTGTGTGGTTTTGAATGATGTTCATTCCAGTTGGAGCGTAGTTCCAAGAAACCTCTTCTATCTTGATAAAATACTCTCTTCTTGTCGTAGACACACATAGTGCTGCCCAACACAGCAGCAACACCATCCTCAACTCCAACCAATGCATTTTGATAATATGCTGCTGGCACTTCATAAGCTAGAAGTAGGTCCAAAAAAAACTGACAAGAAGATGAGTCTTTAATTCTGAGAAGTAGTCCTGTAGGTCACAACGATGAAGACAGACAGTGCAGTCACCAGACAGGTACCTTTCTGTGTCTGAGATTTTAGACCGTCTGTGTCTTTATACTCCCTGAGTTGAAAAAAAAGATTGGGAATAACCAAGTAGGGCAGAGGGGTCATTGACCATCAGACAGTGTTTGATCCAACCTATCAGAAACCTGACAATCTGCTTGATCAACAGGTTAGACTTGCATAAGAGTGGCGAGATCAGACTCAAGCTACGTAACCTTGCACAGATTTGTGCAACAAACTGTTAAAAATCTTCTTGTTTCTAGTTGACAGAAAGCATATATCAAGGGGTGACATTGGCTGATTAGCTGAAAAAATGCATTGATCTACGTCACATTTTCTGTGTGTGTGGGTATGCAGCTAACAAGCTCATGTTTAGCCTGTGTCCTGTCCTACTTTGTGACATATGTTTCGACCTGATCCACTAAATTAGTCTAACCAAACCAAGTGGCCTAATTACTCAAATGTATGAATTTCTTCAATTTACTCAGTTTACTCATAATTCACTATGGATGAAAAAAGGAAATTTCGTTATTGAAATTTCATAATATCATTTGCTGAAACATGATTTGTAATGAGCTGGGCTAAGAGGGTCAGAGGCCACATTTATTCTGCATACTGATATGATATGGGCTAACAGGCAACTCTGGAAACTCCAGGACCAAACTCTAGTGCAGGAATTGGTTACAACACACCAGGCTGCACACACAAACACACACACACACACACACACACACACACACACACACAAACCTACAGTATGACCTATGACACATAAGCTAATATTGAATTTGTGTCAGTTACCCTTCTCCTCTAGAAGGAGAGGGGCCAAAACTAAGAAATAGAACAGAAATTTGATATCAGATGAGTTGGCAAATAATTCTGTGGAGGAGAGCATACTGAGAATATACTGACATTTTTAGGTTTTCTGTAAGATCACCCCAATATAATCAAACTGGAGTTATAAAATGGAAAAAAATCTTTTTTATTCAAGGTTGCACAAATGCACATTATAAAAATATGTCACTAAAATATATATATAAAATGTCTGTTAATGCTAAACTAGCATCTGAAAGACCAAAAGAAAACAACTGACACAAAATGCTCTAAAAATAGGAAACAACTGTACAAAGACAGAGACAAAAATGTTGTAATGCATAAATGATCCTATACAATGTACAAATGTTGGAACAACAAAACTAATACTGAACAGAAAAGTAATGTTGATATTGCTTCATGATGATAATGCTAACAGACAAAATGGCACTTTTTAAAAAAATCATTAACATTTTTGTCAAAAACAAGAATGGCAATGAAATGTCATTATCACCTCTATCCATGCCCAGTTTGTTCTCCTGTTCATTTGATAACATTGGTAGTGTAGTTGTTTATGGGGTTATGGAAGTATACAACTGTAAGTGTACAGCATAAAATAATGATAAAGAAAGTGGGAACCTTGACTATCAGAATACCAGATTTATTGAACTGTCACCTAAGCAGAGTGACAGTACTTTTTCTTTTTCTACATCTTTCACAATAAAAACAAATCCTTAAGGACACATCTGTTTTTGAAGATAGAAAGATGTTGAACATACTATTGTGTGACAACTTCCTTCATGCACTTTAATGAATTATTATGATCAAGCATGCGTCAGTTATTTGCTATGTGTTCGTGTTGGTCTGCTGAGCCTCTTTAACACCCTACCCAGTATAGTAGATCCTCCTCTCCATACAGTGTATACAGGACACACACACACTTATATGATTATGGACAAACATCCTGGTGTCATCAGTGACTGCATAGTGACTGTGCCACTGGGCAACCGGAAAGCTTGACAGTTTTATGCAGTGATTACATATAGTACACATATTGTAGGCATTTGTGACAGTGCATGTTTGTCTAAACATTAACTGTGTGTTGTATTATACTCACACAGGGCACTGGGCAGTGAGGCTGGATTGTGTGAAGTTCTGTGTGTTCACCTGCACGTACACTATGTCTGTGCTGGTGAGTCTACATGCAGGTGCGTCTTTCTGTGTGTGTCTGTGTGCTTCCCTAAGCATTAAGGCTATACTGCTGTTTGTAGCAGCATGGTCGGCACACGGCATTGACTAAACCGCTCCCCAGCTGTAAGAGACAGATGATAAACTCTAGCACAGCCAAACCCAATAAAATACACAGCAGGGTCACGTTCCACTCCACGATGTTGAGCGGCTGACGGCAACTTGACCATTTCTCTGGCTGTAACAGATACCTGAAACACATCAGTGCAGAGGGTGAATCACAGACAGAGGTAGAGGCAAAAAGAGGCTGCTGACTTTTCCACTACTACATGTGTTACGGTCTTTCTTAATACAAGAGAAAGAAACTAACTAGACGCTTTGAAAAATGACATTAGTGGACAATAACACACAACAACATGGACCAATACATGAAAATGAGAGACATGGTACAGGTCAAATATAATATAAAACAAAGAAAAGCAAAGTTGTCACATGTTGGTGGTAAAATGAATAACATGGCAAAGCAAGATTACAAAGCAGAAACACTATTACATGTGCATGTTTCTGTTACATGCACATTGACTTAACCCGATATTTAGGATCTATTGAATCAACAGGTCAGTATCTAATGCATAGTTATGGTGAACTGAAATGGGCTGCAGACAATCCTTGAAATGTCCTTGTGCTCTCAGTCTTCTACATGTGGCAACATGATGAATGAATTGGCAAAAGTATTAATTGTGTGTGATTTATTAACGCCACATACACGATGGTAGAATATCTCCTCACCTGCCCCCCTCGTCAGCAAAGGGGTATGTCCATCCATTATTGGTGAAGCACTGAGGACCCTGAACCAAGGTAAACCCTGATACAACAAAACAGTAACCAGACCCCACCAGGCCGACCACAGCTGCCAAGACTGACCCGCACATCTAGAGAGGAACACAAACATAGAAAATGGTTTGAAAGATGAACGTACACATTTGGAAGTGATTGTGGATGTTTGTGTCACTGCCCATTTGTCTCTGTGAATGTTTTTATAGAGGCAGCTGCTAAACACACACACACAACTGCAGCTGTGCACGTGGCTTGAATGGGGTGAGCCAAGATTACTCTGTCAAGTGTTATCTAACAATGGGACCCTTGTTGAATTACCATAGCAGGATTAGAATTAGCATTCCACAGTGTTAGCTGGTTTAATGACAACTGTACAGTTTTATTCTTCAAGCAGAGGGTAAAGAAAAAGAGAGTTTTGGTTCCAGACCCAACCCCATCAAAAAAAAAAAAAATAAGCAACCAAACCTGAAATGTTGCAGATGTAGTTTAGCACACATGCATTGTGTGTAATTCATAGTTTGCTTAGTTCCATACCATTAAGCTCTCATTCCAGCAGCAGTTACATTTTCCCAGAGTGATGAAGACAACAGCTGGAACCAACATCTAGAAAACACAGAAAATATTTCATGGTTTCTGAACAATACATTTGATTCTTGTTTTATTCTAGTTTTATCCATTACAGAAGGCAACTGCTAAGAAAACCAACAAGGATTATTAAGAAGCTTGACCTGTGTTGTTTCAGTCACATTTTGCTGTTTTGCCCTTGTACTCAGGTCGCTACAAATAAATGCTGCCACAGTCATTTTTTCTTTTTCTTCTAAATTAAAAAATATTGTTCAAATTGGATATTACTCAAAGAAACTGTAATTAAATAAGTGAACATCTTTATCAACAGTCAATACACACTAGAAATAATTAGATTAGATTAGAAAAAATATTTTGCAATCCTCAACTCAACTCACACTGATTATACATCTATTTGTTTTAGAGTCCTACTTTTTACTTTACTATTGTCTCCCTCCCCTTTTCCTCTCCTCCTCTCATCTCTCCCAGTGGTTGAACTTTAAATCATATCATAACAGAGCGAGGGAAGTTCCCAAGGTTTCACACAGTGACACACATGCAAGGATCATAGGGATACACATCCTGGATGTCCCCCTTAAGCAATGTGCACCAGCAGAGATGGAGAGATAGGGACATCCAATGCAGAGAGAAGTGCACAGTTAGAAAGGAAGTGAGGGAGGGAAGAATGAGGGAGAGGAAGGGAGGGAGTTAAAGATAGATTTTCCTTAGAGGGCTTTAGTTTGCTCTTTGACTCTTTAGTCTTCTGTCATTTCCACAAAGAAAGGAAAAGCCCAAAGATAAAAAAAAAAGGCGAGGAAAGGACGTTATTTCTAAATTCCCCTGTAATGAACCTCAAAGAAAGAGGCTTTGTGTTCTGCTATGTGCTGCTGCTCCAGTTTAATGTTGTTACAAATTCAGAATTTTCCTATATTGAAAATGTTTCACATTAAAGACCATCCATTAAGTCATGGCAGATAATCCGTCCATTTGTAGGAAATGTCATTTACAGCAGCTTAATGAAGAAAGAACATTTCACACTGATCAGTATCACTAAAAGGGGGAGCGCAGTTCACTCAACCCTGTCCCTTAAAAAATAAGCTCTGCCCTGTAAAAGGGACTTTTCAGTTTTCAGGTCTTGTAACTTGACTAAACAAAGTATCTGAACAGTTTCACATCCTCTTTTAATTTTAAAATGACTGCTCTCCCATTTCCCCGCTGAATCATCATTGCTATGAATAAAGTTCTACACATAGCAAATCATTGCAGCATGAATGTTTCTGACACTACATCTCTGTAGAAATTAACAGTTCAACTGTGTTTATTCTCCATGAGTGAAGTGGTAAACATGTTGTGTGTAAAATACAGAATTATGTGCAAACATGTTCTGAGCACCTTATTACTCTCATCTTTATATGCTACAAGCAAACAATTACAACTAGTATCTAAATATTATAGAGTGAAGCAGTAACCAGCACAAGTGCTCTGCCTGTCAACAGCATTAATCTTGTCTCGGCAAACACAATCCGCCCTCTGTTCCTCCTTAAAACCAAACTAAGAAAAAGACTAACTAAAAGAACGACTCCTTTCTGCTCAGCCGGAGCATAAACCCATCAGATCAGCAGCACGTAGAGCAGACGGATTAACTATGAATTCGCACAATACGACATTGTTCTCAGTGAACAGCTGCAAACACACTCGGAATGACTGGTGTTAAGGAGGAAACAACTGGCATATAATCTTAAATCATGTTTCTATGATTCCAACCTTGTTGTATACAGCACATGACCGCCAAATAAGTCTATAAATAGAAAACAAGCTAAACTCTTACTGACTTATAAACTGCATTTGTTGTGCAAAACAAATACAATCTGAGAACAACAAAGTGGCATCACTCTGCTTATAAGCACACGCTCACAATTAGACCAACATGTACCAGTGTCGGTCTTTACTGCCACTGAATAACAAAGGAAACGGAGATTATAACTTGCTTTCAGTTAGTGCTTGTTTTCATCTACAGTTCTTTCAGTGGCGAAGGAGGAAAAAAGACTTTAAAAGTAAACAAAAAATATTAAAAAACCCATAAGTTAAAGCTAAAAAAGTAGGTATTAGAACAAAACCTACAAAAAAATCTAAAAATATAACAGAACTAATTAACTAACTAGCTAATTGGAGCAGTTGATCTTCTAATTAAAGCAGAAGAAAGTTCATCATAACTGTTATTTTTTACCCACCAGTAGTCCTCCACCTCCCAGTCCACCAAAGTACCAGATGTAGCTGGCCAGGCGGTCCTGCTGGATGTAGGCGATTTCTCCCATAGGAAACAGCAGGAGCAGGTTGGCCAAGATACAGCAGAGTGCCAGTGGCAGCAGAGCCAGACCCAGAGACCTGGCGAATCCCACCGAACAACACATCGTTCACCAAAAAACACACACAACCGCAGGGAGGAGAGGAGAGGAGAGAACTGGAATGGGCCAAGGAGAGCAGAGAGAGAAAGAGGGCAGGGAAGGGTCAGAGCAGCTGGGGAGGCAGGAAACAAAAATAAGTGACGGCATGTGTGTGTGTGTGTGTGTGTGTGCGTGTGTGTGTGTGTGCGTGCGTGTGTGTGTGTGTATGCGTGTGTGCGTGTGTGTGTGTGAGTATGTATCCTATTTTGTGTGCACAGAGTACAATATCTGCATCAGAGCAGAAACTAAAGATTATTTAAATTATAACATAACATTTAGTCCAGTGACATCACCAGGACACTTATGCCATGCCTCCTAGAGTCGAAACTCAAACGAAAGCCCAAAGAATTAAATTATTACTTGATTAGCTGATTGGCTGGCAACAATTCTAGTCTAATGATAATTTAAGTTATTTTTTAACCAAAAGACCCAAAGTTCAGCCTGTTTTGAACTACTCTGTACAAAAGGTACCACATAAATTAAAATCTTATCATCCTCAAAATATAAATATTTATAAATAAGAAATTTTGTGAACTGCTGCTAATAATGATGCAATGTTCAGTGCTAAATGGGCTATGAAAGAATCTACACCCAAAATATTTAAGATTGTTTTTAATACTCTACATTAAAGTATCATGTATTTCATGTCAATTATTTAAAAATGGCAAAAATAGACTTTTCATTGGACAATAACAGTGGAGTCAGATGTGAAAAGAACCGATACATCCAAGTGTCTCATAGAAGTTTCCTCTAAAAACAGGCTGATACAACAGCTCAGTAGGTCCAATGTTAAGACCTCGTTCATATTTGTGGCTTATTTTGTGGTTTGTTGCACTTTAATTTCTCCTATGTGTGATCTGTGGATGTCTCTCTGTGTGAGCATGTGTGTGAATTTGTAATAGTCCACAGGTGCAACAGTTTCAGTGGATGATTAGAGTGTGTGTGTTTTCCCAGAAGCTGATTGGTTCCTTCTCCTGGCACAGGTGCTTAAAGACCAGCTCCTCTCAACCTCTGGGAGACTTTTCACATCCTCTGGACCACTAGCTACCATGCTGTGCTTTGTTGCTGTTATTTGCCCTGTAAATAGTGTAAACAGTAGTCACATTATAAACCCCTGAGTTGGGGGAGTTATTGTAGGGGTTGAGTGTTTTATTTGACATGTTTTTTTCCTGTATCTTGCATTTTTGCTAGTTTAGGCAAAACTCTGTATGTCATGTATATCTTATTTTTGGATAGAGAAAATCAGTTGAGAGCAAGTCATCTTAGCTCTTCATTGTTTTGTTGGACTCAGAATGAAGGTGTTTGCCAATATTTCCTTTTTTACAAAACATTTCACAAATTAAATCTCATTTCAAAAAGCTTCACTTTACACCGGGGGTGCCACGCCTAGGGGTCTAACACTGTGTAGGGCATTAGGGCACAACATGACTTCTATTAGTGCTTTGTCAGAAAGAAAGACTATGTATGTGGGCTTCAGGGACCCTGAATGTTCACTGCTTCATAATCCAGCTGGTATGCATATAAACCAAGCCGTAATCTGGCACTGACCAGGCAAATGAAGGAAGATTATGAAAAGGAGAGTGTGTGTGTTTGGGTGACAGAACACATGGTGCTTTATAGAGGTAGAGGGCTGGTACCAGGGAGGGTTTGGAGCTGTAAGGAGATCAACAGTGAACCAAAGTCCAACATCATGTTTTTATGTTGACAGATTGGTGCTGAAGTAAAAGCATGTTTGAGTGAGTATGTACAAATGATTTACATCATATTTAACAGCTGTATGTCTGTATTTATAATGTGTGTGCTGGGTTCAGGAGCAGCAGGCTGTTTGCCAACAGCTAAATAAACTGTATGTGTCATTGGTAGCATATTTTATTTAGCATCACAAAACTCAGATCACTTTCCAATGTAAGCAAACAATGCAAAAGGAATTTGAGTGGAAATAAAACACTGACATTCACATTACATTATCACATTATCTAAAGTCAGTTTGTATCATAAAATTTGTCCAGGGTAAAAATTGGATATATCTGTAATAATAATAATTTCTCAAGGTCACCAGATCAGCAGCTACTAATTAAACAGATTGAAACGGTCATCTTAATCAAAGGCCAGAGTTGAGGAAGGGTATCTGTGAGTCTTGTGCTTACACAAAGATTTACTTTCCTATTTACTGTTCTAGATTAAAGTAAACAACACAGTACATTAGATTACATATATATCTTAAAGCTGCTGGGGAACTTATGAACTGTAAGCTAATGACTCCCTCAGGAACTATGAAATATGAAGCACAGTTTAAATTCACATGCGTGGGAGAACATATTAAACTTGATTAAATAATGAAGCTGAAGAAAAAAGGTCTGTGTACACTAGGAATATCCAGCCCCAGTCCTCGAGATCCACTGCCCTGCTTGTTTTCCAACTATCCCTGACATACCAACTGCTGATTACCTGGATCAGGTGTGTTCAATTCAATTCAATTCAATTCAATTTTATTTGTAGAGTAACAATTACAATAAAATTATCTCAAGGCACTTTACGTAGAAACCCAACAAATCTCTTATGAGCAAGCACTTGGTAGCTGTGGAGAGAAAACTCCCTTTAACAGAAGAAACCACTAGATCTGTGCTCTACTGATGAGAGGTTACCTATGTCTAGTATCCCTGAGCACATCCATCAGCTCTGGAGTCTGATCCTGCCCACAGTACACTGGCTGAATGATCAGTGAGAGAGCCCGACGGGTTCCACCAATCCCCCACAGTGATGATCTGTCCCCGCCCAAACTGAGATCTCTTGTGGCCTGTATGTTTCAATGCAAGCATAAATTAAAATTAAACCCCTCCCACATGTCACTATTATGCACAGAAAACAACATTTGTTTTAAAATGTTCTGAGTCTCACTAACATGCTAATATCATGTGGGTAAAGGCTGATAAATCAGCCCAATCAGCTGACTATGCAGCGCAGTGTTTTTCTGTATTGCACAGATACTTAAAATGTCTACCTAGTGCCTCAAATGCATCGGTAAGTAGTAATCCTGCTCCTCAAGGTTGGCAGTAATAAAGATTCACACAGTGATTAACAGTTAACCTCTTTATATAAAAATGTCTTGTTAATGATTAGCAGAAGAAATGAGTAGTGGCATAACTTAAATCCCATGTGGCATGAAACGTTTCTCCAGAATGACAGCTGACAGCTAATTCACAAGATATTCAAGCACTTCATTAAAGCCAACGAGTAATTTAACACACACAGAACAACGGGTGTGGGGAAGAGGAACAAATGAGAACATCCCATTTGCAACAGGAAGTCCCAGGGTTTATGGGCACTGCGGACTTATATCACTTAATTGCTGACAGTTGTTTCAGCCAACATTTCATTTGTTCATGGCCGTTATTATAAAACAGTAAAATAATTCATGTAACATGTTAATGTTTAAGTAGGCAACACCTATTTATTAGATCATCCTGCGTGACGCCACCAATGAACAAAGTAAAAATAAACCCTTGACTTGTAGGTGACTGAGCGAAAACTCTGACAGTTTCTGTATCAGTAACTGATGAAATCGTGTACCTGTGACCGGCCAGTTGACTTTGTGGCCGCGTCTTCTCAGTTCCTCTGCTACCTCCTGGTCGACCCCCTCCTCCAGATTAACACACCACTCATCAGCTAAGTAGACACCAACACCAGAGCAGAATATGACTTTGATTAAAAAAGTTCTTTATACACTATACTGCTTTTATACAAACCCCATTAAAATACATATTATTTGACAGCAAAACAAAATGAATCTTAAATAGTTGATCTAACTACCATATAACCACCACCGTGAACATAATGAAGTATGCACATACATGTCAAGGCATTCATGGCCTATAAATGAAGCACTTTAGTGTTTAAGTATAACTTTTCTTCTAAATATAGTGCTGCTATAATTATTATAAAATGCTATATTAGTATTTTATAATGCTTCATTTGAAAATAAATCTGTTTAACATGATTGTAGGCAGAATAGCATACAGCCAGATAAGAGCTCATCATTAGATAGAGCTATTTTAAATGAATACAAATCATATTTATACCACAGTTTTCTAATATATGAAGGATTATAATGAAATGAAATTAATGTCTGAGTAACTTCTCTAATCAGTGACTAGAGCAACAGGAAGTATATTGTACCACCATCATTTTGGCTAAGCACACATTTACAACACAAATATTAGGACATAATGTTCAACTGTAGCTGACAGTGGGTGTGTGCTGGGTTTATACTGTACATACTTTTGTTGTCATAATGTACGTAGACTCTTGGTGCATCCAGAGCCTGTTGAGGATTCATCCCAAACTCCAACATGTTCAACAACACCTAAACACAAAAACACCACTCATTACACAATTAAGGCTGAACCACAACCATCAAGTTACATTCAGGTCAGTCTGGCAACTAATGTGACTAATATCCAGCCCCCCTTTGCTTTACTTAATTAGTCATATAATAAAAAAAACAATAACAAGACAGCAATAACATTAAAAACAAAAGTCTTTTATTTGCTACACGTCATGCTTGAAATCCATCTATTCTTGAGTACTGCATACTTGGACATGTCCTTGTGGTTGCATAAAAGCTCCCATCACCCCAAGTGCAGCAAGCAGTCTTGGTTTTTGTGATTTGGCTGCAGAGTCAGTGAGGAGTGCAGGGATTATAGTGTGATATGGTCGTTTCCCCCCAGCAACACAGTTAACATGGTTATGACGCAGAGAAAAGTTGGCACCACGATTCTGTGAAGGACATAGAGTTTCCATCATTACATATAAAGGCATAAATCAGCCTTTCCAGTTAGTCCTGTGCTTTTCATAAACACACACAAAAACACAAGCACACACATAGACCATTCATTCCTTTTCTTTTAAGATACAGCAGCATTAATATGCAAAACAGCATAATAAAATAATGCTTCTTTATTAACGTCAAGCTGTCAGTAAATATTACCAAACATCACATTGAACTTGGGAGTCTCACACACACACACACTCTTTTGAACCCATCAGACCTGTAGTGAGAATCCACAATCTTTAGGGACCAGCCCGCTACCAAAGCCCATGTAGTTACTGTTCACAAATGAGCAGGCGTTCCCCTGGCTGTCAATCACACAGAAATAGACCGTGTCACTTCCTGTCATCAGGCCAGGCTTCACTCCCTCCATGGCCCTGCCACAAACACACACACACAGAGAAAACAAATGTATATGACAAAAACAACGAATGGAGAAAACAACACAACAGGCCCTGTGTCAACTCACCAACTAAATTATGCAGCAGAAAACTGACTCAAAATTCTTCAAAGTCTTGACATGAGGGCGATGAGACCTCAATCAATCATTTCTGGCTCAAAGCAAAAGGCAAACATGGTACCTCAGAAGCAGAATACACACTAGAGTGGCATGGTGATGCAGTGGTTACCTGTCACCTCACAGCAAGAGGGCTCTGTGTTTAAACCCTGTTTGTTCTCACTAAGGAACAGTTGCATGTAAGGTTTTACGGTAATCATATTATTGCAGTTTGTGTAAACTGTCTGTAATTTCCTGTTTTCACTTGTTTTCTCTGTCACCTGGTGTAATATGTTTATGTAAATATTTACCATGTTTTCTCTGAGAGACTGGATTTCAATTCATATTTAATTTACGGTACTTTTAGTTGAATCACTCACGATGAGTTATGTTTGTGTGTATGTTAAGAGATCATTATGATGTTTTACATTTTTATAGTCTATTTGTCTTGCAACTGATAAAGGCCTAAAGTCCAAAGTCTACAGTACTGGCCAGCAACCACACATTCTTGCCAAAACACACACACACATGTAACAGTTTAGGAGGAAGAAGGCATGAAGGGCCTGGTTTAGAGGTTGGAGTAGAGGTAAAGGTCTACAGTGCTATCTAAAATCAACAGAGCACAACTGGTACACACTGGTACCAACAAAAACACTGAAACACACACCTGTCCATGCTGATGTGTTGGGCTTGCTGGTGGCTGTAGGTCTTTTCCAGTAAGGTATCCACAGGCAGGGTTACATGGTCCGGATCCCCCAGGTAACACAGAGCGTCTGTCTGTGCCAGACGCACAGCCTCCACCAAAACATGGATATAGTCAGAGCTGTTATGGCCTAAAGCTACACACACACACACACACACACACACACACACACAAAAATGGTTTAATTTTCAGTGCCAATAAATTTGTGCAAATCAAATTCCATGGTGCTCAAAGTTTACACATTTATTGTGATGAAATTATTTCCTCCTCTACTTATTTAGACATAAAAAGAAAATTTCAGAAATGTACATGATGTATACTGTACATAACTACATTTATATAATTTTGTGTCATTTGCAAGATCAACATGTCATCTATATTGTTTGTTTCTTATCTGACTTGAGTATCCGATATCGCCCCCTGAAATTAGCAAACTAAAAGAATGACTATGTGGAGTTTTTAATCTTTTCAACTAATTCCTGCGTTGCCTTTGAATGTGACCAGAGGTGAATGAGAGCCAGTAGTGACATACACATGAGTCAGACACATGATTCATGTCCTCTGGCTACACAATGAGTCTGGCACTTGGTTGGTGTCCTGAGTCAAATTTCCCCAGACTCAGTGGCATGCTTCTTCAGTGCCATAGCATTTACCTTTGAGAGAGAAGTTCTCCAGGATGTTGAGCAGCAGCAAAGCAGCTAGTCCCTGACTGTTAGGAGGAGGCTCCCACAGACGCACACCCTGAACACACATTCAAGTTATTCACCCTGCTGACCGCATTATTAAAATACAGATACAATCAGCATCTCTGTTCACTGACTGCACCTTGTAATCTGTGCTTATGGGAGTGATGACCTCACTGTCGTGGCTGCTCAGGTCTTCTAGGGTCATGACTCCTCCATGTTGTTTGATGACATCAACAATGGCTTGGGCTACTCTGCCCTGATAGAAAGCTGGTTTGCCTTCCTCACCCAGTTTCTGTCGTCACATCAGTCCATCAATCAATCAACTGTTCAATCAATCAACCACTTTAATCCAACCTCTTTTGAACTTGCCGAGCCACCCACAGGTTTTCAAGCCACAAAAAAACATTTAACATAACTATTAGTGTCAGTGCAATCAGTGCTCATGAATGGACAGGAGGATGGGTGAGAACATGTGATTTTCCACCAGAAGGAAGTGACACAATGTCATCACTAATGAATGGCCTTGGAAAAGATTAGTCAGCAAGGGTGAGGGCTCAGATATTGTTTTGCTGTTGTTTCTAGGAGTGTGTGTGTGCATGTGTATGCGTGTGACTTTTCCGGCATTACTGAATTGCTAAAGAATGAGTGTTTGGTGCAGAAATACAGAATCAGTCAAACACAGTGAGGTCAGCCAGAGTTTGTTTGCAGTCTCACTGACAGGAAACTACAGAATGAGCATAGTTTCATAAATATAACCCTGTCTACACTCACAGAAAACAATACTACTCACATAATCTGCCAACATTTTTTGTGTTTAATTTTTTTTTCTATTTTAGTTTCAAGGACTTACCTTCAGTGTACGGGCCAGGGCAGGGTTTCTGAATACTTGTCCATGTTTGGGTGGTTTATTGTCCATCAGCAGGTCTCCACCCAGTTCTTTCCCAGCATTTTTAAGTGCAGCCACACAGTTTGTCCATTGGTGGGCTGTTACCTCAGAAACAGGAAACCCCACCTCTGCGAGCTCCACTGCCCCACTCAGCACCTCCTGCAAGGACAGCTATAGAAAAGGCAGAGGAATCCAGCACTTATTACCTCACAGAAACCATAACAGAGCAGGATGTGTGGCCCATTGTTCTGAAATGCAATCTCAGAAGACTAAAACTGGTTTCTGAAGGCGGGTTTTAAACGAGAGAGAAAATAACATTCATTCAATTAATTGTTATACATCTGAGAATGTATGAGGACACTCATCCCCACTTATCCCTGTCATGATCTGTATTTTGTGTTTCCTGTTTTGTGCCTTTATTTTGAAGGATCATGACGGATTTAGTTTTGTCCTGTTCTGTTTCTCTTTACTTTGCCCTGATTATTTGAGTTGTTTCACCTGTGCCTTGTTTTGTTCTTTTGCTTCATATACCTTTGTTCAACTACAGTTTCTTGCCGGGTTGTCTGCCGAAGACGAACCACAGTCCCCTGCCTGACTAAATGCCTTGCTTGACTTGCCACGATCTAAGCCTGCGTTGCTTTTCCCTTTTTGGATTTTGGTTCATGGACTACCTTGTTTCGGTTAAGTTGAGTTTCCTGTTTCTCCTCTTTGTATGTGTTTTCTGAGTTTCCTCATCATGTCTCATGTTCATGTCCAGTTCCCTTTGTTCATGCATTAATCTTGTCTTGTTCCCCTGTTCATGTTCATGTTTCCCTGTGGTCTGGTGGGTCACCTAATGTGTGTGTGACCCAGACCATCATGTGTTATTCCCCTGTCCATGTTCATGTGTCCCTCGTGGTCTGGTGAGTCCCCTAACATGTGTGTGACCCAGACTTTCATGCTTTGTTTCCCCTTGTTCATGTCCGTGTCTCCCTGTAGCCTGGTGAGTCCCCTAACTTGTGTGTGACCCAGACTTTCATGCCTTTCGTTTTGACCTTTTTCCTGCCTAGCCCTGTATTCTTGCTCCTTGCTTTGTTTTGGTTCTTTGCTTGAATAAAGTTTCCTTTTTGCACTTGAAGTATCAGAGTGGGTGTAATTATTGGTCCTAGTATTAAATAACCCCTGAAACGTGACAATCCCCAAATAGATATGTGGGGATAAAGTATTATTTGCTTTCCTGAGAATTCATACTGTAGGTCTACCTCAGTAAGTTTCACATTTCCCAGACACATTCTGATAGGCCTTTCATTTGGACAAACTGGTGTATTTGCTGATAGACTTTTTATATTTTGATTGTATTAACAGTAATTACAAAATTTCAAATGTCCAACAGTTAAAACATCGACATTAAAAGTTAGTGTTATGTCACACTGATGATGTAATGTTATTAAAGTGCTTTAATTTGATGCCATGACATAAACATCTAAAGAATAATAGCACGTCTGTTGTGACATGCATGTACTGTATTGTTTTGGACAGATTGTATTATGTAGGAAAAGTCCTAAAATAAACACAAACTGCTTTTGACTACATTTCAACATTAGACTGCAAGATTGCTTGGCTTAGCAAGCTGTCACCAATAATACTCTAATTTACCACACTACATCAGATGCCATAATATCTAAAGTTTCTGGTTTCCAGAGACAAGGACTGATGGACTGATATGTGACTTTTGCATCTGAAATGAGAAAGATGTTATTTTCCAGGGACACTACTTCAAGTATGATTATTCTACTAAACTAGTGTAAAATACTAGTTGTAAGGGAGAGGAAAAAGAAAAATGACTTTGCAGTACAGTTTAAGCTATTATTGACAAAAAAAGTTGTGTGTAGTGTCAAGTATTCAAAATGACCCCCGTGGAGAGAATATGGCCAGTGGTCCCAAATTAATTTTACTCAAGAATGCTGCTTTAAATATATGCCCATATTTTTAAGAACGTGTGGAAACCCTACCATAGATTGCTATATTAACGCTGAGTGTTTTGTTCAGTCCTTATTTATATCTCCATGATTTATGTTCAACACAGCTGCTTCTAAGTGTGTTTTCACTTAGGATGTTTATTTCAAGCGTAGTGTTGCATGAAACACACACACTCATAAAAAGTCAAACCTTGTGGCTACCAAACAGCTGTAAGGTATCACACCAGCACGCTGCAGCCCCTGGAACTGTGATGTTCAAGACATCAAAAGGTAACGGAGGAGCCTCAGCAGTGTAACCACATCCTTCCATGAAGTCCAGGGTTTGAGCTCTGGGCGAACGACCACTGAGGATACAGAGAGAGGCTCAGCTAATCATTCTGAGGTAACAAGACAACAGCAGCAGTGAGAGAAGGGTCTCCACCTGCCATTAATCCCCCTGATCTCTCCGGTCTTTCCATCGTAGAACAAGCAGAATGCATCCCCACCCAGACCTGTGCTGCATGGTTCTGTTACCGCCAGAGCAGCTGCTATGGCAACTGCAGCATCTGCTGCATTACCACCACGCTTCAGGACATCTAGACACAAACACGTATCTATGAGTGACTGAGGTGATTGCTTAAAACTGCCTCACTAGAGTAGCTGGATCTACTACACCTTGAGCCAATTTGTACAGCATATTATATAGTTCCTCAGATTTAAAACTGTGTTTAACTTACCTTCAAGACAGTCACTGCTTCACATTTTTTCTTACTTGAACCCAGTGCTAGCCTATGAATGTGAGCAGTCAGGCTGGATTTTACACTTATATGGGAAGGTTTAATCTTGTAAAAACCGCCTCTGATCACAAAATGATCCTTGTCTTCATACTTTAGGGGGAGATTATATCAGAGATGCTGATTATCATGTACAGATCTCCATGCCAACACTCACCCAGTCCTATCCCGGTCGGTAGCGACTGACTGGACGCTACACAGCCGTGTAAACACAGCACCGGAGACCGACGAGAGGAGAAAGTCAAGTCGGTATCCATCCTGATTTAACTACCGGTGACTGGTGCAGCCATCGGGGCTATAAAACCAGGCTAAGTTGAACCGCTTTGGACTTTCAACTTCTCATCGGCTTCGCTGATGTCGATTGAGTTTGCAGAACAGAAAAGCAGATCACAGATTACATGGATGGAAGGGATGCTGAAGTTTCAGCAGCAGAGATAAACGTCAAATGTAGTTTTAGATGGGACAAATAGCTCAAATCAAGATCCCTCCAGCTGTAAGAACATGTGAGAATCACTTTTAATGTTTCAGTGGAAGGTATCATGATCTGTCACAGGTACAAACTTTATTTCTTACCTTGGAAACAATAGTCTCAACACAATGTCATTTTATTAGTTTTTCTAGAGCTTTCAGTCACAGTGCAGGAAGTTGACATGACCTATTAGATGTTTAAACTTCCATTTTATAGACATGTTAATATGAATCTGCTACACATGAATGCTGTTTTATTAAAGCTTTCATATTCAGATAAAAAAAAACTGTGTATTATTTTACTAAAGGCAAATTTTCATTACTGTTTTATATTTACACCAAATGTACTTCAAGAGTGATCATGATGATCATTTGTGTGAAACGTCTGCTTGTTCTTAAGTTGTAAGTTGTTCAGCAGCCTATCAGGGAAAACACTGGTGGTTTTTGTCTTAATACTCTTTGATTTTCAATTGTTTAATTTTTCTGTTACCCATTAAACCCATGTAGGTGCAGATCACCCGTACAGGCTCTGCTGTATCGACCAACAGCCTCTCACTTCCTTTTATGTCTCCGTTTACTCAAAACACTTGGTAGAACATTAACCACTGTGTCTTCACTAGTGTGTCCCTGTGCACAATCCTACATTAATGGCTTCATATGTGTTTTCATGCAGCCATGAGTGTGTGCATGTGCACTTTGTATGTGTGTGTGTGTGTGTGTGTGTGTTGCAGCTGCCTACTGTAAAGTGAAGCAGTGAGAGCACGCAAATGGGTGGAGAGGAGATATAAAGCCTCAACTGTAGCAGCAACCATATGTCAGAAACAGGACAGGTGACGCAGACAGGATCATTCAAGTACGGAGCTTTTAGAAGAAACTACCAAAAAAATATTAGCAGGTGGTGGGAAGCTTTAGTTATTGACAATATATAGACCTAAAAGTGAACACGTTTTTATTCTCACCTGACTTGGAGTGGACAAACTGGACCAGATTAAAGTCCAAACTTCAGCTTTAAAACATCTATCTCTTGTCAGCTCCAGATACGTCAACTGAAAGACCAGCTAAGTGGAGTTTTAGTGGAGGAGACCGAAGAATCAGTGTCAGAATGTGTTCAGGCAGTTTTGCCAAGTGTCTGGGGATCAGTCTGATGCCTCTGTCAATTGTGTGTGTGCTGTGCAACATTCTGCTCTTCTTTCCTGGTGGAAAGGCTGTGGAGAGCGAAAACATCACTGAGCAGGTCTGGTACTTTGGAGGTATTCTGGGATCTGGAGTGCTGGTCAGTACCTTACAATTACATAAGTGATCATTCATTACAGGATTACGTTTATCATCGCTGGCAACATATTTTTTTAATAACTTCAAACAAACGTACTAAATGTTGATGTCATATCGGCATCCGTGTGTATTTAGGGACACAGTGAATTATTATTACTACTCAACAAAAAAATATTAAGGCTGCTACTGACAGTTGTTTTCAATAAACCAATTTGCCATTTCCCTGCTCAATCTAGTAGTCCTTCATTCCATAAAATGTTAGAAAAAATATTTTAAGAACAATGTCTTTAAATTAAAGTTCCTTTATTGATTTATTTAATCAATTAACTAATTGTTTCAGCTCTTTTTTAGATAATGTTGTGCTTCATCAATAAAGAGTAAATGATCACATTAGAACTTGTACAGTACAGCCAGTTCACATAAAAATGCTGGTAATAAAACATTATCATAGAAATGCTTTTGAATAAATATACGAATCAGTTTAAAGACATTATATATTTATTTTAGTTTATCGCACCTTTCAAATGTGTCTGGGGGCATATTTGCAACAAAATGAGAGAGGCTAGCCCTGGTGAGAATTGGAGACGCCTGAACCAATGAGATATTTAGGAACCAGTTATATAATATTTTATCTTAATGTTTACAGTGGGGGATTAGTTCAATTTCCTCCTAAAGGAAAGGAACAGGCAAGTCATCATCTGCCCAGCAGTCACATAACTGTGTGTGCATATGTGTGTGTGTGTGTGTGTGTGTTTTGTCACCAGATGATTTTTCCAGCTCTGGTCTTCCTGGGTCTGAAGAACAATGACTGTTGCGGTTGCTGTGGCAACGAAAGCTGTGGGCGGAGATTTGCGGTGAGCAGACATTTCACCTTCAACCTCTCATCATCAAGAAATTATTATTTTCAGCTGTTAATGGTATTTATGTGCTTTTACTACAAGTTAAAGTGTCTGCTGTAAAAATGGCCTATGGACATTGAACAGGATGGACCAGTTGATTCTGTAATTCATTAGTAGTTTAAAAAAAAGGCTAAAATACTAAATATTATTAAAGGACATAAATGTTATCTATATATTGCTCTTTTCTGAGATGTGGCTCTATAAACTGCAGTGACCAGCTGTTGCAAAAATGTGTAGAGAGAATGAAAAGATCTTTACACTTATTTCTCTTAAAAGTATTTTCAGTAAAATTGGGTCAAAACAAATGAGGATATTAAGCCTTTTTAAAGCATTAACAAAAAAGTGAAAGCCTTTACTGGGTTAACACATCACCTGTAAACTGTAAAATCTAATCAATGGAAATGAAAAAAAAAATACAAAAGCACTTTGTGTACACACACACATACACACACACTATGATTTACACAGCAATAAATGTGTACACACATATACACGCACAAATTGATGAGATTTCCATCACTCTAAGTGACATTCCTCTGATGGGAGTTTCATGTGTTTCTCACACAGAGCAGGTTTTGTGCTGCTGTAGACGCAAAATCTGATCGATACTTCAGGAATGTGTAGGTGTGTGAGGAAAGAATCAGCAAACAAAAACCTGTCACAGAAACACACCCTCACACCATGTCAGGAGCTCTGTGTGGGCTGTGCTCAGTTCGTGCCCCTCAGCCTGGTCTCTGCACACAGACACCATTGTTGTCATTGATTAATATGTTAAAAGGGAGAGTGTTAAATGTATTGATTCCCAGTATGACTAATGGTTCTTTCCTTCATTCTCTGCACTGTCTGCAGATGCTGAGCTCCATCCTGTTTGCAGCTGTGGGTGTGTTGGGGGCTGGTTACTCGGTTATAGTTTCTGCTGTGGGCATCAACCATGGGCCTAAGTGTGTGATTTCCATGGATGGCAACGGGACAGAGTGGGGCACTCCCTTCTCAAATGGGTGAGACAAACTAAATGATGAAGTATTTAAACACTTAACCCTTATGTACTAAATTGTAAATATACAATGCATGGAGGAGGGTAGAAATGAGAGGTTCATTTTACCCTCATTACTTCCGTAAAGGATCTATTTCTTTGGTAGAAAGCTGTTTCAAAAGAAACTGCTCATGGTGAGGCGTGTGGTTTTTATGGGGTACATTGTTTGTTATGTTTCAAGTGTTTTGCTCTTAGAAACAAACATAGTTATTGCTGCTACTGTTGATGTAGTTCACTCTTTTATTCTAATGTACAGTAAATTAATAATAAAGTTACTGCACATTACTAAAGACTAATAAAGTGTCTATAAACTACTGTGTTCTCCCACTTATTACCCTGTGCTTCACCAAACCTGAGCGTTCATAGATTATAAACATACTGTCTCTTCTCACTCTCCCTCCTCAGAGACTACCTGGGCAATCAAACTGCCTGGTCAAAGTGTTTAGAGCCACCCGGGGTTGTGTCCTGGCATCTGTCTCTGTTCTCGGTGCTGCTGGTCATGGGTTTAATCCAGATGGCACTGTGTGCTGTGCAGGTAGTGAATGGCCTGCTGGGAGCGCTGTGTGGGGACTGCTGTGGAGGGGTCAGTATTTACTCAGAGATAAGAATTAAATATTACTAATAATCTCTATTGTACTTTTGCTATTATCACATAAAACTTGTGTCTAGTAAATTATTATATTATAATTATATGTATTTGCTTGCAGGGTGGTGTAAGTGTTACATTTTGAGAGTGAACTAGATGAAAATCTTACTAAAATGTTACTCTTTGTCTTTCAGAGTGATGGAAATGTCTGAGACTTAATTGCAGATGTGAGTCTGAAGCTGGTTGTTTTTCCTGTAGTTATTCTGTTTTTAGAGAATGGCAGTAGTTTGTTGTTTTATGTGCTACAGTAATTAGAGCTCACTGATTACAGTGTGTAAATCATCTAACAACACGTGAAATGACAGAGCTCTTATTTAAAGGGTTTACCGTTTACTTTTTTGCATTAAATCAGTAAATTAAGGTTATTTTTGATACATGGATGAAAAGCAAAGTGTGACCATGAGATATGTTTAGACAAACATAGACATAATACACAAATATGTCCTTGCACCAAGACGCTGAGTTTCTTTCTTCAGATGTTTTTTGTTGCATCACTGCTGCATTTTAGTTTTGTAATGGAATCAAAAGTAGTGAAAAACAGTTTTTATTGCAATATGCACTCTGCTGTAATCAGTGGCTGTAAACAAATGTGTTGCAGTGTCTTTGAACGTCAAAACCTTTGGTGTCAGTGATGTGATACATCATTTGCCAAATTACACACTGATGTACAGAACAGTTTTTGCAATTTTGTTTAATACACATTTACAAATATTTACCTTGTCATGAAGTATAAAATTGTCTGATGTGTTATTAAAGATAATCTTTCTGTAAAACTTGTGACCGCTATTTTGTGGGTTTACTTAGTATTCTAATTATCATCATCATCATCATCATCATCATTAACTTATGTAGTTAGCTAAATAGTTTTTATTTGTCAACCCTGTGCCCTCTCTGTGTCTGTGTGGAGTTGACATGTTCTTTCCTTGTCTGTGTGGGGTTTTGCCAGGTACTCTGGTTTCCTCTCACAGTCCAATGACATGGAGTTTGGGGTTGGGTTAACTGGTGACTCTAAATTGCCCATAAATGTGAATGCGAGTTTGAATGTTTGTCTATCTTTGTGTCAGCCCTGTGATGGACTGAGAACTGTCCAGGGTGTACCCCTACGGTGGCCGACAAGGGCAAACGCGCTGCAAAAGAGAAACGCGTTTCTCGGCCACCGTTTACCCCACCTCTTGCCCAATATCAGCTGGGACTGGCTCCAGTCCCCCGTGACCCTGGAGGTTCCAGGATAAGTGGTATTGAGAATGAACGGTTGGATGGATAGAAAAACATTTGTGGCATTTTCAGCTCATGATACAGCAGAAAAATGAATTATGATTGTTCACTGAAATATAAAAAGCCATATATCAGTCCTACAAATCGATCACAGAGCAGCTTCAAAATGTTGATGAAATAAAAAAAAATCAAAACGCGACCAGTTTTGTTCATGTTCATATGTATATTATAACAGAAGTCTGTTTTATTTTCTATTTGAACCCGCTGTATCGTAGCGGAACAGACCTTACAGAGACCAGGACGAACACGGAATGAAAAACACAGCGTACAAGCGTGTTACCAGCTGGTTGACCTACTGACTGAACCTGTGGATAAACGGCAGAGTGCCGTCTGAGGGTTTTAACCTGAGACGAGTGTGATTTCTGTCTTACAGGACTGTGGTTTATATCGTAAGTCTGTGTAACGTTGTGCTTGTTGTGTTTGTTGTGCTAGTCTCTGCCGTACGAACAGACTCACTGTCTGTCCATATTTGGATTGTTTGGTGCCCCAGAGACATTTTCCTAATGTCAATATAACAGAGAGATGAAACCAGTAAAGCCAGACTGGTTTGACTGGTCCCTGTAGTGGGTAGGCTGTTTTTTCATTTCTAAGCTCAACTTGATTAATTTGATCTGTGCTGGTTCCAGATTCTCAAATATTTGTTTTCTGGTCTGTGGTGGTAAACTGAATATGTGTGGGTCAAACAAAACCACTTTGGCTATTCTAACTGACCTTTCTTTGACTCTTCACAGACCAGTGTTTAAACACAAATGAAATAATAATTAGCTTTTTCTTTTAAACTCCTCATTTTTGGGTTCATTTTTCAGATGCTCTCTGTTTCATTCAGAAGAAGCACATTTGTAGCCCAGAAGGTAAAAGACCATTTTTATATCCCAGTTCCAAAAGCACGATTTGTCAAAAAGTGTTCAAGTAAATTTGAATTTGAATTTTGGGTGTTTATTGTTCTCCTCAGCTGTTCCACTGGGCATCAGCTGTGACTGGAGTTTCTGATGGCGTATGTGGGTCCCTGCAGACCTGCTGGGTGTCCTCCACAGATGGAGACACTGGACTTTTAAAACCTCCTGGTGTGCTTGGTTTCATGAGGACAGCGCCCTTCCTCAGGGCTCAGACCCATGTTGCTCCGTTTCTAATGAGGAACCAGTATTTCCACTCGTCTGCTGTGAGGTTGAAGAAGCGACCACAGCCTGAACCCTCACCCAGGGAGCTGGATCTGCTGCGCTATGACATGAAGAACTTGTGGGAGAGTCCCAAACCTGCGCTTTACCTGGGGTTCGCAGGGCTGATCCCTTTTGTGTCCCCTACTCTGTTTATGGCTATGACTGAGAGCTTTTCCCCAGAGTTGGCCTATGCACAGTTAGCCTATGGAGCCTCCATTATGTCCTTCCTGGGTGGATCTCGCTGGGGATTTGCTCTTCCTGAGAGCAGCCCAGCCAGACCTGACTGGATAAACCTGGCCAACAGTGTGGTTCCCTCTCTGTTGGCCTGGGTGGCCATGCTGATGAGCGACAGCCTTATTCCTGCAGCCACCATGATTATCATGGGACTAGGAATCTCTTTGCATTATGATCTCTCTCTGCTCCCTACTTACCCCAGCTGGTTCAAAGCCCTGCGCTCTGTCCTCACCATTGTGGCGTGTTTTTCTCTTGTTGGTACACTCATAATTAATGGCCTGTACCCAGAAAAGAAGTTTTTTTAAAACTAATATAAAAATATGTAACTGCAAAGCTGGACATCACACTTTATTTTGGTGATCAAGTCTTTCTTCTTACTTTCATAAAGCAAAATAATACAATGGACTGCAAAGTTCATATTAGATGAACGTCCAATAAATGCACTTGCACATTTTAACATAGTGTTCTTTTTATTTTTTACAGAATGTAGATAGTTTCTTTTCATAGTTTCTCAAATCAGCAGTTTTCCAGAGTCCAAAATGATGCTGTAAATGTGTTGAGGTTGTTCAGCAGGAATTGGATAGCTGATACTACTCCAGAGCAGTAGTAGTTACAGTATCTTTTCACAATCTTGGGATTAGAGAGCTCAAGCCAGGAGTACTGGCATCAAACTTTATTACATAAGATTTAAAGTGGAGTAATCTGTACTGTATTTAAGTCCTCAGGAGTCAAATCACGTCATCAACCAACCAAAGCTTGGTCCCTGTTTATGATACACGGAACATTCAAGGGGTTTCAAGATCACAGTGGACTTACTTTATTCAAAATGATATGCAACTGTAAAGACAATTACAAAATACTAGGCTACAGTAAATGCACTCACATCTCATTTTTATTCAAAAGTTTATTAAGGTAAACACTAGCATCTATTAACCAAATGTTTGAAAGAAAGGCAAGAAAAGGGGAACGAAATCCACAGATATCTGAAAAAAAAAAAATTATAAGGCACCAACATTTGACTGAGCTCTGTTCCTCCTCAAAAGACTTGGTGAATGTCCAATGTGTAATTACAGTATTGCACCTTAAGAAGACACTCACACAGAACGGCTTACACAATATTTTTGGAAGCTGGATTAAATTGGAGTGTTTGGAAATGAATGGTGTGACTTCAGCTTTTGGTTTGACTATTTTGATGATAGTGACAACAAAAAAAGAACCAAAATGTGCTAAGAATTAGTTTTTCAGCATGAGATATCCTGAATTCCCCATGAGGATCACTACTGGTACAATAACATGGTTTCTGGTCAACTACTAGAGGAAGAGCAAACTTTTCTGGTGAAGTGGCATAACAGGACCCATACTTAACAAATTGGTATAAGACACTGGCATTTCTACTCAAACCAACAATTAAATCCAACAAAAATGTTTTGAAATAAAAAGTGCTCTTTTGTTTCTCTCTTTGGACAGTGCACTAAAGCTGTGCGTATATCGTAAACACAACCTGGACAAACTCTTTAACAGTTGGAAACACTGTAGAAGTATTTTTATCAGCTCATGCAAACCAATCCAAACAATTAACTTCTTATAATGGTTTGACAATTTAACCAGAGCAGACATTTTAAAACTTCTACAATGGCGCCACCTTCAGCAGCTTGAGTCCAGCCTTTGGTGGCCTACAGGTAAACAAATGCTTAACAAGAAAGGTTCCCTAATGATGGAAGTGTTTAGAAATAAAAAAATTTTAAAAAAGATGACTATATCCTCCTACACTCTCACAGACACACACTCACAGATGACTGCTGCCTACTTCTGAATACCCAGGCCAGACCGCATGTACTCATACACCACATAGCTGATGCTGACAGCTGGTATGACCTTCATAAAATTTGGTAAGATGCCACGATAAAGTCCGAAGAATCCTTCTTTTTCCACAATCTTCTTCACCATCTGGCTCATAGGCAGCTGCTCTGAGCCCTCCACAGAAGCTGAGAAAAGAACATGAAAATCAAACGATAAGTGGAAACTGATGTTCGTGAAATTTCTGGGTCCTTGTCATGTTAAATGCTTATTTATATAGAATATATAAACAGCAAGATATTTTATGTTTTGGCTCCTTGTGGCAACACTATGGATTTGTGACAGTAAGGTTTTTTTTAAATTTTATTCTTGAAATTATACTTTAAAACTTTATCCAAATTGACCATACCTTGTGCCTGCATCCTGGTGCGGATCAGAGCCAGAGGGTAGCTGGCCAGTTGGCCACACGTGCTGGATATGGTACCACAGCCCAGCAGCACCAGAACACCAGGGTTGGCTGTGTCTTTGGCATAGTGGGACAACCAGACGTTCTTTAGGCTCTGGTGAGAAAAAGAAGATGTATGTAAGTTGTATCATGTTTAACAAAATTTGTTTGTGAGATCTAAAGAAGCAAGGAGAAGTGACGATTCATCACCACGAACCTCATAGACTGCCAGATCTATCCCAGCGTAGGGAATGATGCCCAGAATATTGGGAATGTAGCCCTTATAAAACGCCTTCACTCCTTCCTTCTTCAGGATTTTCTTGGCACAGTCAAACATCCCTGAGTACTGTCCGGTTTTCCGCAGGGTCAGACGAGTTTTCATCACCTGGATGAACAAAAACCTTCAATGAACTCAATGGTCTTCACCAGGCATCACTTTTTTCAATTTATTTATTTATTGTTCCAAGCAAGAAGGAGGGCTGCAAGTCTGAGTAAACCTGGAAAATTACTGATCATGATTTTTATCATAATTTTGTTTTCTAGCTCTGGTTATTTCCACATTTAAATCAACAAATCTTTAGTCTTGAGTTTCTTCAGAGTAACATATTTCTATCCTCAACCTCAATATTTTTTGTCTGCCACAAACATGCCTCTATTAGTACTCAGAATCTGCAGACATTAAACAAACCATGAGCTCAGATGCATCTGTAAATGTCTCCACTGTGCTCACCTCCATGGGGTAGATGGCTGTTTGTGCTGTGGCTCCAGCCAATGATCCAGCCATGAACCTCTCGTGTGTCTTGATCTTCCCTGGTTCACTGGACAGCAACTTCTTGTACTAATGAAACAGCATATACAACATTTGATTTGGATTAGCTAAACCTGAGGCAAACACTGTAACTGGCATAAAGGAAGTGAAGTGAATCTACCTGCTCATAGGCCATGAATTTAATAGCCGTCTCTGGTGCGATCTTCAGCACATTAACACCATTTCCTCTCCACAGAGACATCACACCTCCTTCTTTTAACATTTGCTTGAAACCACCGACCAGGCTGATTTTGTTGCTCTTGGAGGCATGAACCTGTAAATACAAACAGCTTGAAATAAAAAAAAGGTCTTATGGAAGGAAACATATTTATGATGTGTTTAAAGCAGCATGTAAACTAAAACCAGGTGAACACCTCACATTGCTTTGAGTAAACCATGTTTTAAGAGTCAATTCAAATAACAGACATGAAGTGTTTCAATCCCAGTTCTGGTTCTATCTCTGCTCTGTTTCTTCAGAGAGCTGTCATTTCCCCATCCAGCCATAAGATGTCCCTGGACTCCTTCCCCGACCGTCTGTTCCAGTCACCTGACTCTTACCTGCTTCCTGTTTCCTCATCAAAATAAACAGTTGTCACTTTCCCCCTTTTTAGGTCCAGATTATCTGTTTTCCTCAGTTAATTTGTCCTGTTTTTCTACATTTACTAATGTTTTGTTATGTTCCCTCGTGATTGGACTTGGGCTGAGACACAGAGTATTATTTAAAATGTGATTAATAAAGAAAATAAGGAATAATAAGCCATAACACACCTGCATGAAGACCTTCATTCTGTCCAGTGGTGCGGTGCCTGTACGGGACACAGCGCCTGCCATGCCCCCCGCTGACAGCTGTTTCCACCACAGACCGCTCGTCTTCTCCTCCTCTGTGAACTCATCTGGAATAGCAAGACTATCACCGATGTCCAGCACCTACACACCAGACAATATAGTTACATCACAACAAAAATCCAAGACACAATGACATGGTTCTTCAGTTTGTCAGTTGTAAACATAAATGTAAACTTCTGAGTTCCCTGTAGACCCTCAAACTTATGCCAAAACATAAGTGGTTTGGTTCCTAAGATCTGCCTCAACTGTGATTTAAAACCCTAAACTACTTTTGAGAACCATTTCCACACACCCTCAAAACGATGTGGCTCACAGCTTCTCTTCAATTTAGAAGCAGGACTGGACACATGCCAAGTCTTCCTCAGCAATCTTACATAATAAAAGGTCACTGCTGAGGTCACTTACATCACTGTACAGCACCAACTGTTTCAGCAGAATCACAAATACTGTTTTTCTCTTTCAACAGTCTGAATCAGCAGCAGTCTAATTAAACAGACAGTCTGGCTAAATAAAACTGCATGGACACATGCTCATCATATGAAGGCTGGTACGTCAGAGGCCAATATTTGACAATGGTCTGGTTCTACCACAAAGACACGTAAACCAAGTTTTGATCCTTAGAAACTATCCTGAGACTCTAAATTAAAGAACCTACCATGTCCACCTCCACGTCATAGATCCCCCCATCATCTTCAAAATCAAGGGAAAACCAGCCTGTCTGTTGTTGCTGCCTCTGAGGCTGCAGCAGAGCCATGGCCATCTCAAGCCTTTGACAGAGCTATTGGTCCAGTTCAATACAGTCCCAGCACAGTATGTGCCCCTGCAGACTCACAGGCTCACAGACTGATCAGGAGCCAGGGAATAAAGTCCTCAGATAATTACTGAAGGTCTAGAGATCCAATCCAGTCTGTGGTGAGGGATGTTGAATACCAGCAGACCAATAACCCTCAGTATGAACGCTGGAGGTGATGGGAAGGTCTCACTGCCATAGATGTAACTAAACCACTGCTTCGTCTCACCAAAGTCTCATCTCACCCTCCCCACTTCCAGCCTGTTCTAGACTCACTTCCTCTCTCCTTGACCTATCCTGATCCCACTGACAGCTAAACCCCCTGCAGGTCAGACTGAAATTAGCTTATCTCTGCCAGGTTTAGCAGCTACAGGTGTATCTAATCGCTGATGCTGTGCCAGCAAACAGACGCAAACGTCAGAGATTTGTCATTCACTGAAACTGGCTGTTTCTGGCATGTGATCATTGCACATGTCACAATATTGTTCAACCTATACATTAAAAGTAAAAACTAGGATTTAAATCTTTCGGTAATTTAACCAGATTAAACTCTTTCCTTTGATACTAGTGTTTCTAGAACCAGACCAGAATAGTAATTTGGTTTGTGTGTTGATAGTCACCCTCTAAGCCTCTTTTCCAATATAAACCTCTACTGTTACAAAGGTTTACAGAAGTTTCAAACTCTTCATAGTCCCTTTCTCATCACAGTCCTTCTCTGCCACTCTCCGTCCTTTTCTCACCTCTTCTCTGGAAATGAATGAGTCTATTCTGTTGACGCAGACGTACTGATCTTTTGCCAAACTCCTCGTCCAAATCTAGTATCAGCTGGCAACTCTCCTTCACAGCCTCCCTGTTTAGTGCAGCAGTTCTAAAGTGAGGCCTGGGACACTCAAAGGACAATGAAGGCTCAGGTTGCTTTTCCTAAGCTTTTTTCATTTTAATTGAGTTTCTAATTAGTGGTTTATTTTCCAGAGGCACCACCTTAAACCTGCTCAGATTGGGCCCAAAGGAAAATGCTTTGTGTAAGAAATACTTTTCTTCATTTTACTTTTGACAGCACTTCTGTTCATTATAGAGAACATGTGACTCCAAATGGAAATCACTGCATGAAACATGTATTTTAACTAAAATGTGTCACAAAACTGATCTGAGCACAGTTTTTTTTGGCTCCATCTTTGGCTGTAAGTGGCAGATATCTTGGTCCATGTTTTAGTGTGGCCACTGCTCTGTCCCTAGCACATACACACTAACACATGGACACAGACAGTATATTTACAGAGTCATGCTTCCAGTAGCGGATAATCTCCTGCAGGTTGGTGGCCGGGTTAAACAGAAAATGCTCCTTCCATTCATTCCAGTCCACTGTCATGGTGCCGTCCACATCAATACTGTAGAGGAACGGAGAGAAAACAAGGTCAGTTTTTGAATTGTGTTTTTATCTAAACTCTAAACCAACAATCCAAGAAGATGAGGATTGAAGATGAAGATTAAGATTCAAGTTCTAGGGTCCACTTTTTGCCTCATATCAAAGCAATTCCTTCTAAATGTTTGCTCTGTTTTTATTAGATAAAGTGTAGCAGAGAGCTGACAGTGACATGAGTAAAGAGAGATGAAGGATGACGAGCTGCAAAGGCCTTTTGTTGGAACTGAACTGGGCAGTTTCTTTACAACAGCAAGATGAATTTTGCAATATTCAGTAAATACATTGCAAAATGGGAATAGCTGCAACAACCAGTAATATCAAACCAAAGTTTAACCAACAAATCGCCCCAAAGTCCACATCTTTACCTGGCCATACTTTAAGTAAGCAAGTAATTTGTTTATCTTGAATTTATCTGGTAAATGTCACATCTTATTACCAAAGCCTGTGCCAGAGAAAAGGGACTGCTGGATTAGGAATGATGCAGACTCTCATTCTAAATCCCTTTTGCTTTTCAGACAATAACTTCTTCTCTTCTGCTCAGTTAGAAGAAGAAAGAGACAGAGAGATTTGCCTAATGCTAACTGATACTGGTGAGCGAGCATGCAAATGAATTAGGTCACAAGGCAGCCAAACCACTGTAACAGTTAAAAAATAAAAAAGCATGACATATATTATCTATATTTTTAAGCAAGGACTCATACAAAATAAATGCAGTAAATAATGCAAATGAACATCATGCAACTCTCCATGTCTCATATCTCTACAGTCGTCACCTTCCTGAACTGTGCATCCTTTGTTTCTTTTCTGTCAGTGAAGCTTAGTGAAACATTCATCACTGTAGTTTTCAAAAATATCTTTGCCTGATTCACAGTCATGTGCATTCTGCTTTACTTCTTTTTCTACATCTCGCTCTCATGTGTGCGCCTGTATAACTGCAGCTTAAAACTGTGTTGATTCAGATCCATAATTCAGTGTACAGCTGCATGTACAAACCTGGACCAACCTGCAGAGCAACAATCTACATGAAGTTGTAAACAGGATCCAACTCAGTTCAAGGTGTTTTCATGTTGTACACTAACAAGGTGAAAAATGTTTAAGCTTCAAGCCGAACAGTGAAATTTAGAGGATTGTTTCTTAATTTGTGGTGAAACGTTTTTAACACTGCACAACACTCTGTCTGTGGTCACTTAAAAAAGCGTTACGACATATTTAATGTCAGTTTCATTGTAGGCTGCCAAGTACATCTGGGTTTCTGGCCAAAAAGACAAATGAATACATCCACAAGCTTAACACACCCACACACACACACGTAAATCCCAGAACTTCCTTTCTGAGTGACAACATTTATTCACTGTTAATACCATTACCACTATCAAAACCCAAAGTGCTGCAACATCCCACCCAAGCTACCATTTATGAACCCAGAGGACAAGTAGTGAACTAAAATAAGTAAAACACCTGCAGTAAGTACAGTCTCAGCTGCTCTGCATATATTAAACAGCAGCTTTAAAAGATATTTTCTAATATTTAATAATAAAACTTTTAAATCATTGTGAGAAGTTTACATCTCACGAGTCCCTTTTTAGATTGCAGAGGGTTTCCTATAAACTGAGGAATACTCCACAACAAATCCAACTCACTGAATGAAAGAGATGCAGAAAATATTATACATTTCAGTCTGACCACACTCTCTCCACTAAAAACTCTACTGTAGCTCTCATTACTACATTCACAGGCACAAGCTGAGCCTCTTTCCACACCCTTATGTCTTTTGTATTATATTTAGTTCCTTTAAGCTATTTAACTTCTATTTTATTTGTGTCAGCAGGGAGCAGAGTCTTAACTGTGTGAGCTCCTTTTGAAATGAATTTAATATCCAGGATACCTAGGACACTGTGACAATGGAGCAATATTAAGACAAATGAATTTAACCAAGCTAAGAATTAACCAAGCTGTTTTTGTTAAAGAGAAAACGCTCTCCTATTAATGACCTTATTAATATAACGTGTTAGCATACTGCTGCCAGGCTCTTTATCACGTACCATCAGCCTGAACTGGTTATCAGCCCCTCACACTGGTTCCCACCTTTAACAGCACCACAAACAACTGCTTTACTTTTACTTTTAGCTTAAGATTATGGGTTTTCCACTGTGGGTCACATTTTAATGAAACAGTGTCTGTGACATTTTCCTCATATTTTGGTTGCACAGTGAGAAAGGGACCTAATTTATGAGCTACTACAAAAAAGTAGAAACACCTTTGGAGGATCTTCTCTGCAGTGTCCTTGGTGATTTCCAGCCCCAGATCAGAAAGCGACTGCTGTATCTCCGTCAAGTCTATTCGACCTGGTAAACAGAAAAACACAGCAGTCCCGACATGTGACACAAGCTGCTACAGGTATGGTACAGTATATAAAATTTCCACCATTTAGTTTGACTCTTTAAGATACATTTTCTGCATGAATTACTTTACTATTTGAGGCATTGTCAGAGCCATAATCATAAAGTCTGCTGGATAATAAAACTGCACCATACCATCCTGGTTTTTGTCCAGGCTCTTGAAGGTCAGCAGTAATTTCTTCTCATGATCCTTTAGGTACTTGGAAAACTCGTTGAAGTCAAGCCCCTCATCTTTGTTTTCATCTCCAGAGGAAACAATTTTCTGCAAGAAACACAGAATATTAGCAAATCCAGTGTCTTGGAGCATCTGTCAGCTACCAGAGCTCATGCAAGGTGTCTGACCTTAGTGAGTGATGGGAGAGGTTTCGGCTCTGCAGCGACCCGAGGTATGTCTGCCATCTGCTTGTCAATTGGTGGCAGAATAACATACTGTCTTAACTCACTTCCTGTGCACAGTGCTTTTCTCTGCCTAATGATCTGTCATTATCTTTCTCAGACACAGGTTATGCTGTTTCCTTTTGATCTTATATTTTCTGCTTTGCTGTTATTGATTTCCCTCTGACTTTCATTACTTTTTATTATTTGTAACGTCTTAGAAGGATTGTCCTAGATCCAAAAAGTTGTGGTGTTAATCTGCAGGTGTATAATGCCAGTAGTGGAAGATGTACTCAAATCTTTTACTTAAGTAAAAGTAGAAACACCAGAGTACAAAAATACTAGATCCTGCATTCAAAATTTTAAAAAATAAAATTTACTTGATGTGCCAAAAGTAAAAGCAGCCATGCTGCAGAATGCCACATTTCATGTTAATATATATCACGATATTGGACCAGAATTATTGATGTTTTATTGTACTGATCACCTTAATGATACACTGTATGTGAAATTACTGCTGGGTAATCTGTGAATTTCCCACCAGGAATCAATGAAGTCTTATGATTATACTGTATTTTGTTTTATTAATATGATTCAGAAACTACAGTTATAAAATAAATATGGTGTAGTTAAAAAGTACAATAATTTCCTCTGAAATGCTCAAGTCAAAATATGAAGTAGTAATAAAATAGAAATACTCAAAATACAAATACCTCAAATTATCCTTAAATACAATACTTGATTAAATGTGTTTTATAACTTTGCACCACTGCATAACTCTGCAAACCTAAACCTTTGTGTCACTACTGACCAGATTCAGAATATAATCGAGTATCCACAGCATGGAAAGGTGCATAAAGAAAAAGTTAACTTAATATCATGCCAGTTTTAATGCATTAACAGTAGAGTATGTCAACATATTAATTATTGTGACTAATAAGGTAACTATTGGTTGAAAACGGCTGTTGGTTGTTAAAAAGCAGCACCTGTGCATGTTTCCCATATTTCATAGCACCTGCTCACACAGCAGTGACCTTCTTTCCTCACTCATTCATATATTCATTCACTGAGCATCAGTGTTTACTGCACTTTGTATCAATTTAATTGATTGTGTCCTTTATATTAAAGGCATCCTCTGTGTATTTTTACCTAAAACATTTCCACAGTACTGTAGTACTAAACAGGTAGTGCTAAACATAATTTAACATAATCCTAGTAGTGAATAATACAGAGCAACAGTCTAGAACTAAAGCAAACAAAGTACCAGTACTTAAGGGCAGTACTTCTGTACAGTATGCCAGTGTCAGGGAAAGTTAGGGTTAAAAAGTGGCTGCAGCCTGCTCACTTCCTCCAGGAATGCGGTACTACATGAAGTATCTGTGCCAACCTTCCCTCGCCTTAAGGCCTGAACGGTTTGCATGTTTAACCAGGACTCTACCTGAGCAGCTTCTTTCGTGGTTTTCACGCCCATAGCTGCCAAGCCTGCCTTCAGCTCGGACACATCCACTTTCCCATCCTTGTTGGTGTCCAGTTTGGCAAAGAGCTGCTCGTAGATTGGCGACGCATCTTCTGCACAATAGCAGTCCGTAAAAAACAGCTTCCTCACCGCTTGATACATGGTTAAACTGGAACTGAAAACTTAAACACACAAACACACACAAACACACACACACACAAAGGGCAATTAAACTTCTTCTGAAACGCAAACTGATTCCTGTGGCTGGCACTTCTGGTTTTACGCAGTTGGATAGTCCAGTGTGGTTTCAAACAGATTCCTGCAGCGCTGCTTGGAAAACAACTCGTAGAAAAGATTTAAGTCGGTGCAGCGAACGATCCGACAACTTATAACGCAAATTTACAGAAAGCTGTTTGTAGATGAGGTAGGTTTGTAGCGCTGAGCAACAGGGAGGAGAGAGTCGGTTCAGCTCGTCTCAGAAACCCTCCTCTCGTACTGCGCAGCCACAGCGCAGAGACACACCCTTCAGCGACACACTGCTCTGTTAACACCGTGTGTTTCCTTAAGTGACTCTTTCAGATTCCTTCAAATAGTTGACTTCGCTGTAGAACCTATCAGGCGTTTTTACACCTGGTGTTAATGAGGCCGTTGTAGTCAGTTATTTGTGGGAAACATGTTTGTTTGTGAAAGACGGAAACAGTGTCAGTACGAAAGCTCTGGTCCCGCACTGAGCTCCATCATGGTACAAAGTTTACGTGAGTAATCTGTTGCAGATCTATGAGTCATGCCCACAAGAATGTGGCAGCGGGTCCAGGCTACGCGTGGGCCTGGCAACCAAAGGTCTTTATTTAGGGCTCCACGGAGGTGGACGCGGAGAGAGACCGTGGGGGTCTTCTGCTGCTTCAGAGTAGGCCAGTTACACGAAATAATGGCATGTTGGGTAAAACAAGTAACCACATGCATGTTAAGTTTTTGCAATTGGGCATATGCTTTTTTCCTTTCACTTTAAAATATGATATGTATAAGAAAATAGCGGATAAATAAAAAGGAAATCTTTCAAATTAAATACATAGAAGGTGCAATGTCCTCATTGAACCACAGGGTGGCGACAAACGTCATCTACCAGCAGCTGTTGTGATCGAGTCCGTCTGTGTTGCTGTTGCACAGACTGACATCCAGGTGGCAACAGACACAGGAGGCGATGTCATTTGATAACAATTAAAAAATAGCCGACTTTGATAACAAAGAGCCGACTTCAATGTACATGCGTTAAAAAACACTGACTTCAAAATAAAAGAACAGACACAAACACTAATCTTCCAGCATATTTTCACAAAACCCCAGTTTGGACATGCTTGTAGTCACACGGTTATTTTGTTATTATTTGCTATTATTATATTTGTTATCAGTTATAGATTATATATGATGTTTTATATTAGAAGAATATATTCATTGTTACTTATTTATTAATGTAACATATGTCGACTAGCATATAGAATTTGAAGATTTCACATTTGCACAGTTACAGATTTTCCTTTCATAAGATACAGATACATTAAATTATTAAGTTTTAAATAACTATATAAAAAAGAAAGTAAGTCCTTACCCTACGATATGTGTTGAATTACATCCATTACAATCGAGTTAATTATTCTCTTAATTAAACAGCAAGTGATTGTTGATGCTAAGGTAAGCAAACTAGCAAGTGAATTAACTAAAATGATTTGTTTTTTATTCACGTAGCTAGAGGTTATCACGATAACACCTGTAACCATGGTAACTGTACGGAACAAATATGGAAACGGTTGTAACGCTAGTCTTTTACTTACTAAAAATACAGGGAAACTAAATAATGAGCAGATTCTTTAAAACCACTAAGCAACCAAAAAGACGAGTTAAATCTAAAATGAAACCCAAGTGCAGGTACTAAAATGATAGATATGTTTGTACCTGTTGAATCTTTCGCTGTAACGTTTCAACTTTGTTTTGAAAAATCCCAACAGGAAGTTGCTCTTCTTCGTCACTTGAGTTGTCAGCAGAAGCTTCACGGCGCTGCAGCACAATGGGGCTGTAGTGTTTGCTTCGGGCTGAGACTGGAGCATCTTCGAGAGAGTCCTGATTTTGTGCATGGATTTAATGATGATGAAAAAGAAGAAATTCAAGTTCAAGGTGGATTTTGAGCTGGACGAGCTGTCGTCGGTCCCCTTTGTCAACGGGGTCCTGTTCTGTAAAGTCCGCCTGCTGGACGGCGGCTTCTCCGAGGAGTCTTCTCGGTGAGGGTCTCTGGTTTTAACGCAGTCACGAAAACACTCGCTGCACCTGATGCCTGTTGTTTTTAGCTCAAAGGTCTCAGGAGCTTAAGCGTTTTAAACGACCATTGAAAGCTAGCTAACTAGCTAGCAGGCTACATGACAGTAGAAACTAGTCTGACATTAATGTTATTGTCAGCCACACGTATTTTAACTTAGGTTTTTAAACTAAGCAGCTCGATATTGGGCAGTTAGTGCTGTGAAATGCTCATTAACTAATTTAATTCGTTTTTCTTCATGCTCAAGGCGACATCTGCTTCCAGTTCACAGACTAACTTCCCTGCTGGGATGTGGACTTGATTACTGTGCTATGAGTAACTGACTGACTTGTCACAGGACTTCTTTCAAGCTAAATATGACTCCTTTACTGGTACTGTGTCAGTTATGTCCTGGTTTGGACTTAGATAGGATCCTCATTGAAGTAGGTGAAAGGTGTCTGCCTTGGGGCCTGTTATTGGTTTTAACTGGTGCCAACAGATACCTAAGTCCAAATGCACAGTCAGGGCTCAGTTTCTAAACACGAGACTCCTATAAGTGAGGACAGTGCTCTCCAGACCGTTTCTTCTGGTTGATGGTCCTGTGTAAATGAATGGGAAGAGTGTTGGGCTGCAACACTGATTGATTGAGTCACTGAGTTTTTTGTTTTTTTACATAATAGACATTGTAATTCGCACCAGGTTGATATCTTCAAATGTCTCATTCTCTGTGATTGCCCTAAATCCTGAGCTATTCTGTTTACTATCATGTGTGACAAAGAAAAGCATAAAATCCTAAACAGCAAATATTTGACATGTTTAAAACAACTAAAATGATTATTCTATTATTAAAATGATTGCCGATTAACTTTCTGTCCATTGACTAATTAATTCAAGGATTAATCAACAACATATTTATCCTCAACTAAGACAATTATTAGTAAGTTCTTTTAAAGGAATCTAAAAAAGCAAATCCTTCAGTGTGAACAGATATGACCCTGCATCTGTTATTTAGTGTCGCCCTGCAGCCGACGCCAGTGTCATCTGAATCAGAAACAGTTTTCACATAGGAGTTTTTTCTTGGTGATGTGGTGCAACCTGTTTAGAAAATATACAGTTTCTACAGCACTACAAAGGAATAATAATAATGATGCTGTGATCATTGCTGTTAAGTTGAGAAAAGCAAAGATTGTTGTCTGCTTTGTCATCTGTTTTGGGCTTTTACTCTTAAGTTCCACTGGTGTTGGACTTTGCACAAAGGGAAAAACATTGTTTCAGAGGGAGGCTGTAGAGATTAGATGGCTTCACCCTGGTTATATAACAAGGCTTCTGTTTGCTCTACAGTAAGTAGCTCATTTAAAATGAATAAATAGAACAATCTGTGTGTGTGTGTGTTGGCCTTTCTGAATCTGGATGCTTGTAAGGTCATGACATTCAGGGTTTTTAATATAGCTACAGTTTCTTTCTGCGTTTTCTCATATGTGAGTAACCACTGCAGCTAAATGAAATCAAGAAAGACAGTATGAGGTTCTTTTAATCCCATAACCCAGTCATTGCACTTCTGGCTCTAATTAAAGTGTCCTGTTCTGCCTGAGTAGTGTTTTACGCTCCAACCCTTGGCTGTTATTATGTCATATCCTATAGATTTTTTGCCGCAGTTCAAGAGTAATTAAATGACATTTTAATAGTGCATTAGTTTGATTTGTTAGAAACCCCCAAACTAGATTTCCACCTCGGACTCCGTTTGAGTGATCCCAGCTGTGAGCTTAAGGGAAGTGGGGATTGTTGTTTTATGAGCCCTTTGTCCTTTGGTGTGGTTTGTCATCAGGATTACAGCATTGTTTCAGCCCCTAACTAGTTTTCCTTGGTGCACAAGTTTATTTATTTGCAATTATAACGTTTTATTGGCAACTTCAGACTTGGTCATATCATTGAAAGTAGACAAGAGAACCTTACATCAAATTCATTTCAGATAGATTTGTTTTCTGTGTAAGAATTAGTTTCAGTGTCAGTATGAAGTCTGAAAAACTGCCTTGTCGTGTAACAAGATATTTGACCCATGTGGAGAGATGAGAGCAATGACCTCTGCTTTTTGCTTAAAACCAGACCTGCTCATTCACCCTAATAGGATGTTGCTGTGCTAAGAAATGGTGCAAACAGTATAATTTATGTGTTGGAGCCAGAATTCCCGCAGCACACAGTGTCCAGCTGGCTGGTAGTTCACTCCCTGAAATGTATCAGCCTCAGGATGAAGTCAGCATTTGTAAGACATTGGTCACACATCTGCTGCTCTTATTTACAGCCAGACAGGGATGTGCTGCAGAACACAGGGCTGCACATATACTCGGTCATGTCGACGTAATTGTC
Organism: Mastacembelus armatus; assembly: GCF_900324485.2. NCBI lineage: Eukaryota > Metazoa > Chordata > Actinopteri > Synbranchiformes > Mastacembelidae > Mastacembelus > Mastacembelus armatus. The sequence goes on along the minus strand of NC_046636.1, from coordinate 4,399,861 downwards.
TCAACAGTGACGCCAACACCCTGTAAATCATGTATATCATCAACACACAATGTTTACACCCTGTATCCACAGTCTCTGTCTCCTTTTTGTCATTATTTCAGATGCAAACCCTTATCAGGATCTTTTACTTGTTGCATCCTATTCACTTCCACTGTGTTGGGGAGAATTCAAATTCAGCACAGCTGATCAAAATACATGGCATGTGGGCTGTCTTGACAGAAGGGAGTTGGTTAGGTGAGTGGGAGAGGAGAGGATGCCAGTGAAAGAAAGGCCATCTGGGATATCGTAATGCTGCCCACGCACACACAGTCTCTCTCTTTCACTTAATATCATGCTTTCACTGAGAGCAGGCTACACCTCACAATCACTTTAACCTCTAGTTGGTGGAGGATGTGTGTTTCTCTGTTACACTTTGCCAGTACACATCTGCTCCCATAAAGCTTTGGATTCAGGAGTTAAAGGAATCAACATATGGAAACAGTATTGGAATTAATTAGCTCATTTGTTAAGTGCCCTGACAATCTGAGGATAAGCATATAAGCTCATATCAACAGCTGAATCAGTAGCCTAAAGCTGGGATGAGACGTAAGAAATTGTGGATCTAGTAGTCATGTAACCTAAGTGGTTTTCATTGTTATGTAATGGTGAATTAATAAAATTAGGTTTTTCATCGACAGTTTAATGATGTGACCTTAGTTACACCTTTCAGTGATGGAGCTCCATAAAGCATGAAAGCACAAACCCTGCCTGTGTCTGTCCAAACTATCCCATACAAATTTTCCTCAGAGCTGTCTAACATGTCTAAAATTCAGCTGTTTAAGTGTCTTCAAGCCCACAGCATGAATGGTGCTAAAAGAAGTCTGTGATTTCCTCTTCCAGGGAGGCAGTGCAGGCCAATTGTGTTCGATGGAGGAAGCATTTCTCCTTCCCCTGTAAGATGAGTGCCAATGCAGGAACAGGTGTTCTGGACCCATGTGTGTGTCGTGTATCTGTCAGAAAGGTACAGTATTATGTGAACTGTTGCATGTCAACAATCAGGATAAAGATGCAGCAGTGGCAAAAATAAGGAAATGAGTAACATTTGGGAACTTTGTTTAATATTTTAATTGATATGTTTTTGCTTCTCTTCTCCAGGAGCTGAAAGGTGGGAAGGCATATGCAAAGGTAATTTTTCACATATGTCTGTTGTCCATACCCCATCCCCTAGCACAACTTTAGGTCACCCAGATTTGCAGTAATCAGCCCATGGTAAACAGATGGTCTTCACTGCCTGCAGGTTGGCTGACTGTCACATGCTTTTACTGTTTTAAAGTTATTATTCGGTGAGCATGCCCAACTTTCTAGATTAAATGAAAATATTTATTTGAGAAATGATGAAAAACTACAAGAGTCCCCAGGTGTGTTAATATTTGTACTTGTCTCTCTAGGTAAAAGGATATACAGTACATATGTCTCAGTTTTAGTTTTCTGGATCTCAGCTCAACCTTTATTGTATATGTAAAAGTATGAGACCCATTAATTATCCTAATGTCATAAAATGTGACTTGATAGTAATTTAAGTATAAACAAACAAAATGTGCTGAAGTTAATAATGATTAGTAATTTATGTCTTCATTCATAACTGTAGATTGTAGATAATTATGTTTTTTAAATTCCATTGTTTTTCTTGTATTATCCTGGAAAACTTAAATATCTACTAATGTTGAATTTCTCTGAAATTTCTCTTATGTCGTCAGCACTGTCAGAGATTGTCACAGTGTTGAGTGGCAAAAGATCAGTCTCCTGAGACAAAGAGACAAAGTTCACACCATGTCATTCTTTGTCCTGCAGCTTGGTTTTGCAGATCTGAATTTAGCAGAGTTTGCTGGCTCAGGGAATACAACACGCAGATGTCTGCTGGAAGGCTACGATACCAAAAACACTCGTCAGGATAACTCCATTCTCAAGGTAAGTGAGCCATGGTACAGCATCCACAGCACCCTGACTTGCCTTCTTTAGGAAAGGTGCCTTAGTGTTTTGAATACACATGTGGTGTTTTTCTCGATGGGGAACGAAGCAGGGAAAAATGAGGAAAAGGAACAAAACTAATTGTGTTTTGCATTTCCTCTTTCTTTTTGCAGGTTGTCATTAGTACACAGCTTATGTCAGGGGATCCCTGTTTTAAAACGTAAGTTAAACTAACTTGTCTCTACCTTTAACATGTTGCTAAATCTGGTGTCGCATTAGATCATGGTTGGTGTCAGCTGACTTGTAGTTTTGTTTGTTGAAGGTCTTGACTCTGGAGAATGTTTAAATGTTATTGGATTGGAAAAACAGTTTAATTTTCAAAGTGAACTAAAAACATTTGAAATGAAGATGACACTCTCATGCTTGTGTACGACAGTGATCTGGCCCAGATTGATATATTTATGGTACATTAGTAAAACTAAAACTACTCTGCTGTCTCTTAGCATCTGTGTGTACTTGAAGCATTGAGCTGTACTTCGTGTTACTCTGTTTTTGTATGAATCAATTTTAATTGAGTTATTCGTCAAAGCTATGGCATCAAATGTGCTGCTGTAATCTGACTGCATTTGTTTGGGATTGGTTCCAGCAGTGCTGGCAGAAGGTGTGGTACTTACAGCTGCTCATTGTCAGCCTTGGGAAAGTTTGATGGGAATCAAACAACACAAGGTTACGCAACACTTTTAGCATATCAGACATTCACATGTCAAAAGCAGTGACTGGTATATTGTAGGTTGTTGGACCAGTTCTTCTAGTAGAAAAATGCATTTCAGAGACAGTGTCAATACAGAGAGATAAATGCTGCTTTCCCTAAGGTCAAATTTTGACCTATAATTATTTAGCTGCATGTTTATACCAAAAGATGCATTTTCTTGTATTCATGTGTACAAAATATACTTTTTAGCTGAATATTGTTCTAAATTTATGACCTGATTAGTCTTTCTTTCAAATAATCTATATTTGAAAATAATTTTGAATCATCATTGTATCACCTTTTAAAATTAGGATTCATTAAAAAAAAACCTGACCATTTGAAATACAAGGGAAAATAAGGCCTCATTGTTTTCCCTCTGTTCTCAGGCCTCCCTCCACAGCTACAGTGATCGGGATCCAGGGTGATGGAGACAGCCTGCTGGAAGAAAGGAGGGGAGGAAATGCACAGAAAGGCTGCTCGGGTGAGACTAATCACACCACGTTACACTTCCCTGCTCTGCATAATCATGTTATTTGACTTCCAAAACATTTACTGTATAGGGACTTGGTAGAGTACATTTCAGCCATACCATTGCATGCAGAGCCAGAGTTAGTTTTGGAGTCCCTAACAAATGCAATAACAAGATTGCTGTTTCCGTATCCGCTCTTCCTCCCTGCATTAAACTGTTGTTAATGGCTGGACTAGATTTACCCTGAAATCATCCTAGAATTCCTCTTCCATCACTCTGGTTTGTATCACAAGGCTGCAGCCAATTTTGGATTGATCCCATCTGCACATTGTGAATGAGTAGGCTTACTTAACCTTACTTAATTACATGTCATTATTACATCACCTTCATTTCTATATACATATCAGACCAAGGATCAAGACAAAATACAAAACTGAAGATAATTATCTGAAACCCATGTCTTTCTTCCTGTGTGCGCACCGGTCTCTATAGCATGATTCACTTTTGCTGTGCTATGTGTTATTTATCTTGCATCCACAAACAGTTTCTCTTCCAGCTGCTTCTTTCTGCTGCATTTCTCTTCCCCTTCTTTGTCTCATTCTATGTGTGTGTACTCACGTGTGAACATATTGAAGTTGAATGCTTCTTCTTCCTGAAAGCTTCAGAGTGTAGCAGCTCTTTCATGTATAATTTAAACTAGTTCTCTTTTAGATTAGCTACAATCTGCTCTAACCCTGTAGGCTCTTACATGATTAAAAATAGGACTGTGTGCAAGTCTGTCAGGGGGGTTGTATGTTGGCATGTGCAAAGCATGTGATGCTCATCGTGTCCTGGTTGTGTGTGTTTGCTGTGTAGCTGCGTTTCAAGTTCAGTTATGAACAATTGTGTATTATTTTGTAGATGGATTTTTGTTTCAAAATCTGTCTTCTTGAGATATTAGATTTATTAATATCTTATTATAATATCACATTGCCTATTGATGTATATGTCATTTAAATCTACATTCAAATGTACTTTTTAGAAATTAATAATTAAGTGCAGTCTTTATAATTTTGCTTTGAATATATTTTTCAGTTGCACAAAAATGAAAGAATAAGGCAGGCAATTTTCAATATTTTGATTGTGTAAAAAATCGTATGAAAAGAACATGTAGGATAATTGTCATTTGTAGCTCATTTTAAAAGAAAATAGTTAAAAGGGTCATTAATTTCAAATGTTGCATTTTTTTTTTAATGTAGAGACTATTAGAGAATATTATAAAGAATATTTTGGAGGAATATTTGGAATATGATGTGCTGATTTTTTTTTTTTTTTTTTTTTCTTCCCCCCCATTATATTGAAAGAAACAGGAGTAGCCTGGTAGTTTCTGACTCACATGTGTCTGGGTTAATATCCTGCAACTGTGTATTCTCTGTTGTGCTGCTGAGGCAGGCTACTTCCTTTCCTGCAGACCTTTAAACTCTGAAATGTTTTGCTTTCTGCCACCTCAGCCTTTTTCCAGTTTGGGCTACTTGACATTAAAATGGTGGCCACACGTAAACTCTGATACTGTTGTTATTTCGGGCAAAACCCGTCAGGAGTTATTGTGTGATTTTCAGTCAAATCTTATTTCTATTTCTTTAAAAATAGGGGAGTTTTTTCTGGTGTATGTACTGACATTTTACACCAATAACCTACTTTGTCAGTCTTATCTTGACATGACACTTTTCAAATGTGGTGTTGGGTTTTGTGCTGCAGTTTCAATTTTGGTCGACTTAAAACCACAACAGTTTTCACTTCACTAACATATTGGATCAAATTGTTTAGCTGTTCCTGTTATATCTCAACCAGTTTTGTGTTTTGAGCAGGGCTGAGCATGGTTTTATAAGGACATAGCATGAGTTTCAGTGCTCACTTGGCCTCAATATCTCTTGACTATATGAGGGCATGTTTTTACCAAAGAGCTTTCAAACCTTTGTCCTCTGTTTTATTTTTCGTCTGTTCTTTTTGATCCTGTAGAGAGTCGAGAAGGAAAGTGTCCCGTTGTTTCTGATGAGCTTGGAGGCTGCGGCCACTCCCGAACATCCAGTTACGCCAGCCAACAGTCCAAACTCTCAGGTAGGGACAACCAACATTTAGATTTTTTTTCTAGATCTGTTGTTGCCCTGGCATGGATGGCAGGCAATCATACAAACCATTTTTTTTCAAGTGCAGTGTAACTGTGTGTAACTGCACCAGCTGGCTTGGTAAGTGAATCATTTTTACTGGAGAAAATGTGTGTTTAAAGGCAAACTGTGAAGAGCTTTTGAATCAGAAGGACATTAAAATAATTTTCTTGTGAGACTCAACCAGAGCAATTCAGACCTGAGACTGGAGTTTCCATTAGAGGCAGATCAGATGATGGTAATAAAAGATCTGAGGAAGTGGAGAGATGACGTGAGAAAGTTAATGGCCCTCTAACTCTCAATTTGAAAATGTATTTCCTGCCTCATACAACTCTTGATAGATTTATTTGAACCACGTATGAGTGTGTGGGAAGTTTGCTCTTCCATAGCTGTACTGCTCTGATGTCTCTTGGTTTAAATGACTTACTACAGACATGAATAGCATTTAAGTGCTTGAGTGTCACCACAGCTCTACTGAACTGCTAAATCTTTGAACACACTGCAAGTTGCAAATCTTGCAAAATGGGTTTTATCAGAAAAATAATACTGTATAGTGTTTGTTACTGTTGGGTAGTAAATCTATATTTATCTTCCATTAGTAAAGCAAAATTGGAGTTTTATCTCAGTCTCCTGAATGCCACAGTATATAATTGCATGATTTTCAGAGTATAGTTACCCAAACATTACTGACGAATGGGGTGCATGAGCCTATAGGGAAGAGTATAACGAGCTGAGGGTCAAATATCAGTGATGAGTTGTAATCACTTTTTAGAAAGGAAAGTTATGAGCACATTAATCTGAAAGGAACCCATGAGGAAACTCTAGAGCATATTATTTAAAAATGATGCTATTGTATAATTTTTAAAATCATTGCCCACCTTTCTCAGGCTATAGCACTGGTCACTCCCGCTCCTCTAGCATGTCAGAGTTCAGCCATCGAAGAAACCATTCGGTGGGCAGCACCTCAACAGGCATCGGAAGCATCCCTGAACCCAGCGAAGACCGAGACAGAGAGTCCAGACCCTGTCCTGCTCTGCCTGAACACCCAGTCCCCACTGCCACCACTACCAACCCACAAGGCACACCGGTACGGAGCGCGTCTTCCTGTGAACGACTCAATAGGTGAGTCAAGAAAGCAAACAAATATCATTTATGAAAAGTACATATGTGTAATTATTGTCAGTCCTATTTAAAGAAGAGTAATGAAAAGTCCACAGGTCGGCCAGCAGTGTTAACTAGAGGAGTAAGTTATTTTAGGGAAGTTATTTGTCACATTTCAGGAAGCAGCTGTCATGCTGTAAAATGCTACACAACAAAGTGACTGAAGAGAATCTGTGGTTTCATTTTGTGATTTTAATAGAGGCACTTTATAAAAAGTGAAAGTCGTTAGTTGTAGTATCAAAAAAATCTTCAACCTTGAATCAAGTGGGGCTACTGAAATTCGATGAAAATTTGAAGTGTGTGTGAGCTAATATACACTTTTTTACACAACCTCTTTGAAGTTCTCATATCCTTTTTATTTTAGACACTGTAGCATGTTTTACTTTTTTCACATACTTGTTTTTAGTTTGAAATTTTGGGGAAATTTGCCTTTTCATTTTCCTGTCAAGTTACATGAGATCGATTACAATCTTGCCTGTACATGTAAAAAAAAAAAAAAAAATCAACACTCTCACATCCTCAGGCAGTCTGTTCCAGTGGGTCAGAATACAAATTAAAAGCTGTGTCACCAAACATTTTGTCCTGCACTGCAGAACAACTACAAGTTGCATGTCTAAGGGCCCCAGAGGCTGGACTTATTCATTCACTGGAAGCACAGCAGGCTGGTGCAAGGCCAAGCTCCCTAAGCTGGCCATATCCCTGCTGAGCACTAAGTGAACTAAATGAATGAGAAGCATGACAAACAGACAGCATTTTCAGTTCTATGTGAAAGCCATTAGTGGTCAAAGAGACAAAAAGACTCTCCTATACCCTCCCCTCAGGCACCCTGTAAAACAGGACTCCATGGAGTCTCAGCTGAAGAGGATGGATGACACGAGAGTGGATGCTGACGATGTTGTTGAAAAGATTCTCCAGAGTCAAGACTTCACACCCAGCCTTCTGGACTCCAGTGCTGAAGGTAAACACAGACACACAGATGGTGGGGGAGAGAGAAGGAGGTAGGGAAAGAAAGCAAGAGAGATGAAATGGGAAGAGAGACATGGGAGGGAGAGAGACAGATTTAGAAAGAGAGAGAGAGACCAAATGAGGAGGAGAAGCAGAAGGCACAGACAGAGAGAGGGGAAAAGAAACAGATGGAGAAAAATGTAAAAAATGGAAGAGAGAAAGATAGGGATGGAGTTAGAAAGGAGGAGGAAGAGAGGGAGGGAGATAGAAAAAGGCAGATGGAGAAAGAGGCAGAAACAGATGAAGGTAGGAAAAAGAGTTAGTGAGTGAGAAGGAGCAAAGAGCAAGGTAGACAGAGACAGATGGAGAGATGAAGGGAGGAGAGAGACAGGTGGCAATAGAGGCACAGAGACATTCAAATTCAAAAAATATGGAGGGAGGGACAAAAGGAAGAAGTGATGGATCACTTTTGACCCTAAAATGTACCTAGTGCTACAAATCAGTTTCCTCTATTAACAGACTGCATTTTTTTATTTTATAAAATTTGTGGAACATTTCTCAGACCTGAGATTATTAAATATGTGACCAATAATCCAGACCATTAAAATTTTAATGAACAGTCAGATGTCCAGTTTTTTGTGTATGTGGCTTGAAAAGCGACTCAAACAATTGATCATTTCATGAAATAGTTGCCAAACAAGGAATCATCAAACCAAACAAGGATTAATCTAAAAAAGCTGAATTGATAATGAAAATAATTAAGTCGCAGTCCTGCTGTGCAGTACTACTGCATGTGCTACTGCACTAGCTACTGTGCTCAGGGCAGAGCAAGTTTGCATAACACAATAATTAACCCAACAGTTTTTTGTTTTCTCATGATAACAGAACATTGTACATTGGGTAGGCCATTGTTTTCCTATCCAAGGTCTCATCCTGCTCAAAGCAAGAAAAAGAAAGCTGTTGTCAATACAGGATTATTTTTAGATTGCCTAGCAACTCACTGCTCCTCATATTGGAAGATGCTGGTGGTCTCTGCACTGACCACAACTGTCTGTTTCAGAGGAAGGATTGCGTTTGTTTGTCGGGCCTGGGGGAAGCACAGCTCTCGGAAGCCATCACCTTCCCACCAGGTGAGCTTCATAAACCTTGAGATGTTCAGTGAATTGAAGTCATATTAAATTGTTTGTTCAAATAGAAATGGTTGAGGATAAAGTTCAGATTATTTCACATTAATTTTATTTTCATTTTTCAGTCACTTTGTATGCATCAAGATAGTTTTGAATTCACTACTGGTCTACTGCTTTTTTCACACTAAAGTTTCATGCTCCCAATTTCTGCACAAGTTGACATGAGTCTGTGGGTGAAGGCCTGAGTGGACTGTAACAGAGCAGGGAGAGGGAGGTGTGCTAGTCAGTCTAATGCTAGGACTAGCTAGTTTTGCACAGTGTGTATATTGTAACTTTAAGCATTATTTCAAGAATAAAAATACAGGAAATGACATGCCTTATATTACATGAGCGCTACTCTGTTATAGCCACTTCTGTCATTACATATGGTAGCTAATTTTATCCCCTCTTTTCCTGCCAGGGTTGGTGCCGGAGCGTATGAGCAGGTGGTGATAAAACGTTAGACCTCCAGTCTCTGTGACTGACCAACGCCACTTATATCACAAAAACTGGAAATGAGGTTTTGTCTAAGTGTCCATTCCTACAGCACACACTTTACCTGATCACTATCAGCATTACAACAACGCCATCTTGTGTTCATCTAATACATGAGAATGAGGCTTCCTGACAGATTTTTAACAGACAGAGGTGAATGGTTATCTCAATGTAAACACAGACAGCTGTGAATTAATGAAAATGAAACATTGACAACATTGTTCAAAACATTTAATGTGTTTAAGAGAAACTGTCCACTTCTTCATTCTCTGGGTTTAGATTAGCCTTAACTTTTTCAGTTCAACTTTGTGTCACCCAGCATTCAAACTGAACCCATTTAAACTTTTAGGAACTGGAGGAAAATGATTGACTTTTAACTTCTAATGGAGGACATGTGCATCATGAAAACAAAGTGAAATCTGCACTGAAGAGGAGAATGACGTGCTTTCGATACATTCCTTTTATCTCTTAGTGTTTGCATTTGACTTCCTTCTTAAACAGGACAGTCTGCTTAAGATTCGCCTGTAAGCTGCTAAAAAGCTGTAGTTTTTAGCACTCTACAGCTGTTCCTGTTTTACCACAGGTAAGGCGTGAGACTTAAGGAGTAGTTGTGTGAACATGAACTGTGTGTATGTGTTTGTGTGTCTATGCTATGTGGTAAGACCATGTTTATTAGTATGAACAGTTGTCCTGTTTTCTTAGATGAGTGTATGGATGTGATATGTGAACTTGTTTAAGATCTTCTATGTTGGTACTTGCAAAGAGAAAACGAGACAATTTGCTCACTCAGAGGTCCCTGTTCTTATTTGAGGATAAGAGGATTGCTTTAGAAAGTAATAATTATGCCCTACTCTGGCAAAACACATCATCATATTTGGTTAAAATCCAGTTGAGGCCAAAACATTTGATATTGCTGTATATGTGCAACTTCAGTTAAATCAGTTGTTAGAAATAGAAGAAATTAGATCTAACAACCAGCCCAAACAGCAGCTGCAGTCTGCACTCTGCAACAAGAAGCGACAGCTTCACAAAGTATATTAAATAACATACTATTATTACATAATATAATAAAATTAGCTGGGGAGCCACAGCTAATCTGAGCTAAAGCTAAAATCTTAGAGCTAGCTTTTGCAAAGCTGCACACTGAATTTCTTATTCCATGTAACTAAAGGAGGCTGCAGGTAAATGCAGTCAGGGCAGAGGGAAAATAAACAGCTTGTCCCTGCTAAGAGTAGCTAACTAGCTGATCTCACTAAATGCAATATTTGTTAATTAATTCATATGATTTGCTGTGGTTGAACTACCTCTAAACATATATCAATAATTTAAATAATAAACTGAATTATTATTTAAAGCCAGGATTAAGTGCATGTTAAATTATTAATTTACAGATACAAAACTGATTCTTTTAAGCTATAAGTAATGATAGTAGTGTCTTATCTGGAGCAAATGTTTAAAAAGGCAAGCTGAACAAACACATTTAGTTTGTAATTACTGTTTTCAACTCACATTCGTTAACAATGGTCCAAATGCAGAGTGCAGAATCTCTATTTCTATGTATTATAGGTTCTGTGACGGGGCTTGCTGGGGGTAAAAGGTATTAATACCTTTCCATGTGCTATACGGTTTGTACTTCACTGTTTCTGTAGTTCCTGCTGTCTGCCTCTGTAGGACAGTACCTGTCTGATAGAATATGGGCTTCTATGATGTTCATATATGCTAGAAATGGTATATGTAAGTTTTTGTGTTTTACATGCTTATCTGTTGTATACCTGTGCTTTTTAACTCAACTACATCTATCTAAGCTGACCCAGTGATTGGGAGGCCTACATCAATACACAAAAGAAATATTCTTTGACATATGAAGAATTTGACAGACACTATGAGTCAAAAGTTTGGACACACTTTACCATTGAATTGAAGGAGACCATTGTGTCCAGACGTTTGACTGATACTGTATGTGCAACTGATGTATAGTGTAGTTTAGCTTTAGAGCTATATGGTGAATGACTAGGTTAGATAATCCACTGCCATGCAAACAATACAGCAACAGTATCCAATAAAACCCAGAGAAATACAGTAGTTTTTGAGTGTGTATATCTCCTAGCATCATATCAACTGTTAGAAGTGACTACAGTCATAGCTCAAGCAATCAGGTACGTTAGTAATTAAAGCTACAGATAGAAATCTAAACTAAAACAGTATAAATCTGCTAAGAGTTTTGAAATCCTGCATGGCCAGTTGCATTTCTAGCCTAATAGGGAATTAAATGCCCAACTTAGACTCAGCAAATTAGCAGAAGTATACACTGTCATTACTTGGCACCCTGTCAGGCATATGCATTAAATGTAATGAGAACATAGGCACATAATTAGTGCACTGTACAGTGTCTGCACTCTTAGGACTCCTATCATAAGCCATCGCAGATGTAGGACAAATGCCTCTTCTGGATAAACTGGCCTGTTATATCAATATCCACACAAGTGTCATCACTGTATGGTGTTTTAACTATACTTCAGTGTTCAGTATAAATATTTTACATTCTGCATGAATAAAATGCCATTTTGTTAGCTTACAGAACTTGACACATTTTTCCTAATTTAGTATTGTGCTACGTTTTAATCTAAACATCTCACATTGAACCATGTTCCCTGTTTAGCATGTAGGAAACCAGTTTGTTCTCATTACTTGATGTTCAAAACCAGTATTGCACAAAAAGAGTGTAACTGTAAATCAATGTTCTTGTGTTTTTAAAATTTTGTCATGTTTTAAATATTCTGTGTTTTAAATATTCTGTGAAAATTACATCCATAGTGTATAATTGTCTGTTTTTAAATCTTTCATTGCTAATATTTTGCCATGTTTTTGTTAAATGTTTTATGGTTAGGAGATAAAATGTTAACACTACAACTTGATTTTTGGCAACCAAATTATTGGATTTTTCTTTTTGGATAAAAACCATTATTTTACCTGTGTGAGACAGGTATGTTCATTTTGGTACGTATCATGTTGTTACAAACATGGCTGCTTCTTCTCTTCTGTGAAGCTGTTGTCAATATGAAACTGTAAAATGTTTTCTCCCGTTTAGTGATGTTCTGCACTGTTCTGACACTGTTCAGTGTTTCCTGTTACAGACTTGTTCTTTTGACCAGCATTTGCTTCTTTAACAAGTGTACTGGATGCTTCAAATGTGTACCTTGCACTGTTGAATAAAATGGTTTGAAAGCCTCAGCATATATTGAATGTCTTACAATGTATATATAATTCACTCTATGCATTTTCTCACATTCAGTTTTATTGTGGTATTTACATTTGGTTTTTCTAAGTGGTTTCAAGTTTGTACACTCCTATTTTAGAAGCTCATAGTTTTAATTTGTTTCATATTCAAAACAAACAAACAAAAAAAGTTATTTTAACATGGACTGTCAGGCTGTCGCTCATTACTGTGCATTTGAACATGTCACCTACTTGTCCTGAAAACAAAGGAGCATCCTCCAGGTTAAACATTGGTCTCCCAGTCTTCCTCTAACACAGTGCTGTGGGAGTGCTGGCTGGCCTCTGCATGCCCACTGTCCTCCACATTATTATCATCACCCTCTTCTTCAATATCTAAGAACACAAATGAAGGACTTGTCACAATGGCGACATCTGCTGAACAACCCTTAGTATTGCATTTTACATGGAAGGATTTAATCCAAGACTACAATGGGACAGCGTCACATCTTATTGACCTGTAGCATATTTTGATGATTTCTGTAATTCACCATTACTGCTGCTTACTTCAACCAGAATACTCCTGAAAAAAAAAAAATTGAGCTTCCATAGTAAAAACTACTGTGAGACTGATGTGGGTGTGATGTGAGGTGGCATCAGCACATCTTTGACACCTCTGCTCTGAAAATGCTGTGCAACATCATTATATGTGAAAAAAATATATAGGTCACTAGAATAACTTGCCTACTAACTACCACATTTTACACAATACATTGCTCTCCTTCAAATATTTTAGACATTTCACACATTCAGTAAAACATACTAAACTTATTAAATGTTAACAGTACCTTGTTCCTCGTAATTTACAAGCACAGCAGAGCCATCCGTGCTCAGTTTAACTCTGGGGTCATCAAGCAGTAGATGTCTCAGATTATTCAGACTTCCACTCAGGGCACTCACTTTGGGACTGCAGGCCCACAGAACAGCCAGGGGTATGGACACATACCTACCAGCACAAACAAAATGAAGAAAGAAAGAATAAAATAAAGATATGAATAATAAGAATAAAGCTCGTAGTATAGCTTATATATAAACTCACCTGTGCAATGTACCAGGCTCCTGCCGTTCTTGGCCATTTGTCCAGAGCACCTGTTCACCTTCACATTCCTGATACACTAACACACCTCTCCTACACTGCTCCAGTGTGTTGCAGTGCATCTCAGGTCCACATGCCGCTGTGAAAGTTAAACATGTTATACACATTTCATGTTTTTATTAGTCAGGCACACAAGCACATACAGTACAAAAGGTTTTAAGCACTTCAGGCAAAGGCTGGTTCACACCAAATACTGATTTGATTTGGGTTTTCCAGTTTATTGCACTTTAAGAGGAAAAAAAAAAACATTTATAAATGTTATAGAACTTTACTAATGTCTTTTTCCGTTTAATACTAGTTTCTGTATTATCAAACCAAACATACGCCCAACTTTTTAGGACTGACAACTGTAGGAATATTCACCTGTCTGCACGTGTTGCTTTGAGAAACACGCCTCCCCTTGTCGCTCAGTCTGGTACAGTGTACAGATGTCATTCCTCACATCTGTTTCCTCCACTGTCCACGTTCTCTTCAGTTTTTCTGCCTGGTACAACACCTCACTCACCAGAACCCTCTGCAAGATGTTGTTGTCACGCAGGCTGGGGTAGTTAATGCTATGCAACTGAAACATACACAAATATAGGCTAAAACATTGCAGCTCCCAGATGTATACAAAGACTATCACAGAGACTTTTACTGTTTGATGTGTGATATTTGTTCTGCCACAGAGTCCACAGTGAAAGAAAGTAAGGAGTAGATGGCCCTCAGAGGAGCTTAGGAAAAGTAGTTACTTAATATGTACTTTTCAGAATATGACTTTAAAGACAAAATATAGTATAATCATAAGAGTTCAAGTTCATGATCCAAAGTCCTCTAGGATATTAGCAAGCTACTCAGCAGCATGGATGGTACAACAAAAAGTCATGGACGGCAGATGGAAAGCACCTATGGAGATCTGATTCATTTGAGAAACAAACGTGAGAGTCATTAACATACAAAATAAACCTACTTACCAGTGTGTATGAAAACACATCCTCTGAATCTTCATCCAAAAGCATGCTGAAACCATCTCTCCCTCCAAGCCGGTGAAACACACCAATCTGAGAGCAGAATCCCACTTGCTCCTGCTGACCTGATGGTGCCTCTCCAACACCACTGAACTCCACTTCATAACCGAACTTCAAACACACCTTCAGAGCCCTAAGGAGGAAAAAGTTTTAACAAATCAAATTTAACAGCGTAATGTGTTTTTAGTACATTTTATCCATTAACTGTACATTCTTCTCTCACTGCCATCTTTGTCAGCAATTTCCAAACTCTGATCAAAAAAGCCTGAAAATGAATCTTTAAAAGCAATGAACTGTACCAAGATCTGAATTCTGCTCTGGTCCATTCAAATTTGTGGTCACGGTGCCTGAAACCTGAAGCCAGTCCTGGGAAAAGGGGGTTGAACTCAGAGTTTGGGGTGCTGACAATGGCAGCCACTGGAGTCATGTAACCAAACACTACCTCAGAGAAGCACTCCACATCAGCAAGAGTGAGGTGCTCTATGCTGGAGACAACCCAGGGAGACACATGGTGATGAATAATGTCAAAGGGAAACAGAAAGATGAAAAACAAGACAGTCTGACATTATATTAACAGTCACTTACAGCTCGATACTGGTCACCAGATCAAATCCTCTGAGGCGCGTGTCTTTTTGTGTGACTGAACCCTGGTACAACTCAATGTGCAGCTGATCAAAACTTGGCTGCAGATATTCAGTTGAGATAGGAGCTAATCTATGCCTGAAAGAAGTTATAAGAATACATATTTAAAAAAAAACGAAGTATAAAAGTCAGGGCACCATACTACATTGGTAATTAGTAGCCCCCTTTTGGCAGAGATATGAGATATTTTTGGCTGTCTTGCATGCACAATGGGCTGTGAGGGTCCTTCCTAAAAGCTCCAGCTTGTGTTTCTTGAAGCAGTTTGTAGATATATTTTGCTGTGTTGCTGTAGAAGCGTCCCTCTTCAGTTATGCTTCTTTGACTGTTGGCATCATATTTGCATTCAGACTTTGCAGGTAAGTATTGGCATCCATTCTTCCCTCTACTGATGCAGTGTGCCACTACTGTTTGTTTTTGAGCAATAACAGGGGCTGTATTTACTGGTCTCCACTTCAGTCAAAATAATAATTATAAATTAATTAATTCCAAACTTCTGCATACAATTACATGATGAAATACATGGTTTTGCAACACCTTTCGTCAGAACTAAAAAAACGTTATATATCAGAGAACGAAAAATATTATTTCACGACTGATGTCTGGCCGGGCCTTCCATGTATGGACATACATATGTTTCTTCACTTTGGCACCGTTGATGTCCACTCCAACCAGAAGTTCAATCTCACGGCGGAACCTGAGCTTACTGAGAAGGCTGCACTCACTACACCCCAAGTCCACCACCTGAGAAGGAAAGGTACAAGATGTACGTGAAAGCCAGAGCAATGAACTTGAAGCTAACGTTACACTAACCTAAACAGTCTAACTCTATCGATAAAAAAGATAATGGACGCTAACGTTAGCTTCCTGGCGTGCGGTGAAAAAGCTACTCGTCGCTGAAACAAACTCTGACTTTGAGGCTTTTTAAGTAAACCTGTTTCTCATTAAGATGTTAGCTACCTTTCTGGGTTTGTTCCGGCTTACAAAGTCGATAACAAACTGGTGTCTCTGCCTGTGAAGCGCAGGACTGAACATCGGCTCCATCTGTCTGTTGTATTCAGCAACGTTGACGTTAACCTCGCTCCGACTACGGACGGACAAAACCGAGTAACGTTACCGAATTAAGACGGCGCTGTGGGCGGAGCTCGGGTGGGCCCATTCGTTTACATTCGAGATGCTTCCAAATGTAGCTTATTGTTATTTAACCTAAATTTGAAAATGACATAAAAACATAGCTGTTTGGTGAAAATATGTTAATATATATAAATATTTGAATCGTTAAAAAGCAATTCCAGTATATGGGTGTCACCTACAGGTGATTACGTAGACACTGCTAGCCCAACGGTAGGTTGTAACGTTATATTTGGGCGGGAGTGTTCTAGCTCTAATGGAGTTAGCTAACGTCATGTAAAAAGTAATTAGTGAATTTTTTTCCCCAAAGACGGGTATCTGAAAATAACTATAACTCAAATTTCATTCTGTCACTAGTAAAGTATGAAATTATTGCTGTCTCTCATTCAGACTTTGCAGCGGTCTGAGATAGCATCAGTGCTAACGATGTGGATGGAAGATGCTTCGCTAGGGACGTGGAGTTAGCATGCTACTCGAACAGAAAGCTAATCTCTGGACCTTTCTGGAGGGAGCCGAAAGCCCATGTCAAGGGTAAGAGATCGCAATAAGGTGGGGATTATTTTATTTTTACCTTCTGTCTGCATCTATTAGCGTTTTAATGTGTCCGCGTCCAGTAGGCTCTTATTTGAATGTTCATGAATTCATATAACGTAAGCTAACGTTAACCGAGTTTATGTCCGCAGCTCTCGTTTTGTACACACTTGTATTTGCTTAGCTAAGCTAGTTTTATTTGTGGATTTGAGTTATCTGGTTATTATCTCTCCGATGTGTATCTTTTACTAGTAAAAACACCTCTAGTGACAGTGTAAACAGAACAATACAGTATTCTTGCCAAAAAGTTATGACAGCTAACGTTAACTGCCTCTGTTGTGCGTTGTATTTTAGACATTACAAACCACCCAATCTGTTTTGCCAGTTTAAATACCTTTAATGGGCCAGTATAACAAATGGAAGTGTAACAGCCACTGATATTTTACTGAAAGAGTTTCTTCTGACTTAGATTATGTTTATTTCACTTTTATTTATTTATTTTAAAAGCTATAAACCACACAGTACTTTTGACCAGTTTATGTACATCTTACCGGCCAATATAACCAGTAAAAGAGAGAGTTCTCTTTGCCCAAAATTATTCTACTTTTGTCCATGCAGGCAGTGCAGTGATGTGGCTCCTTGCTGTGTTTTAATTATTTTTGGACATAGAATCTCTCTCCATCACTATATTGAGAAATAATGAAAATGACCATTATTTGCAACCTTAGATAAATGTAGAGTATTAAACCAGGCAGACACTGAGTTTTTCAAAAAGTTAATATTTTCAACACCAGTGTTATTACAGAGGGGTTCTTTAATGTTTCTGTGACTTTTTTAATTCCTTCATTTCTGGCATTGTTAAAAAAGCTTTGTTCACAAAATGAGAAGTCATATAGTACATTGTAAAGAAATATACAGTTTGTTTTTTTAAGAAATTGCTTGATAAATTATTGGTTAATTTCTTTACTCTACATTTTTAGTTTGAAACCATCCAGAGAGTTTAGTAACTTTCCTCAAAAATAGAACCATGTTTGATAAATATCATTTCAGCAATACCTTGGTAGACGGACAGATATCTATAATGCTACGTGTCGCTGTGATACCAACCATGATTATCATAATCTGCTATATGTATGCTATTGCTAATAAAGATTCATAAGCATTCAAATCTAAAGTTCCCATCAGGTTTGATCATAATTTATTTTTATACCTTTGCTTTAAAGTTCTTAGAGAGTCAACTGGTAAGTGTTTTGTTATGAATGCTAGAGCTGAAAACAAATATATATATATCTATATATATATAGATATATATATATAACCCATATAATTGTATTTGTGCTGAGTCCAGTTTGTGTTTAAATTGATCTGTGCTGTTTCATTAGGAGGCACCAGTCATTCTGCACTTTGGCCGGGAGTAGTTGCTTTGGTTGATGGCATTTTTGGCCGCAATCCTGATGCAGTAGGTGGTCCAGGGCTTGAGGTCAGTCTCTCTATAAAAATTAGCCTTCACGGTTCTCACTGTTGGTGTCTCTTTAGCCTGCTGCTCTCCCTGTTCCTCCTCAATGACAAGTTTGTACTCAGTTGCATCATTCACTGTCATCCACTTCACATACAAAGACAGTCCACTTGCTGTTAAAATCAGCACTTCTGGAGTTTCAAGATCTGAGGGAGACATTGATTTGGGTGAGGACAGTTGTTTAATAGGCCAGCCCTTCCACTTTGATAAACTTAGATTCATGTTAATTACAATGTGTAATGACACTACATATACCTTCAGCTGCATAGACTTCAGTGGCCTGCAAAGCTCTCTTTCTGCGAGTTCCCACCGGACCTGAGGAGGATGATAAATAAGTGTTAAAAATGTATTAAACTGAAATTTCAAATTAATTATGTATACATATTAAATGAAAATGAAGCTGTTATATAATGAATCTACAGGAATATGCTGCTTTTTCAACATTTATTTAGGTAGCTAGATTGATATGATCTGATAGCCATCAACCAGCCAAATCCCTGGTCGCAGCCTAGAAATGAGAAGGCTGCTTTTGTTGAAATTCTTACTGAGAAGGCAGTCTGAAAACTTAACAGGGATTTTAATGGCAAATCTGCCACTTTTATTGCTGTAAAGTGCATATGTCCCATGCCTGAACTGAAAGCAAAACAAAATGCAATGTGGAAGTGAATCTTGTAACATCACCAACATGTGAATGAAATCAAGTCCTGTGTGTCTGACCTGTAATATTTTGGTTAGGGCTGCCCTCTCCCACAGCGTTGCTGGCTGTCACTATAGTAGCACTAGGATTGAAGTTGGTGAGTGTGCACGAGAGCCCAGTGGTGTTGCAAAGCTTGACAGGGTCTCCTCCTGACACACTGTAAACTGTGTAGCTGGTGGCAAACACAGACGCATCCCAGGACAGGACAGCAGAGCGATTGTTACCACTGTATTTTACATTCTGTGGAGCACAGGGGGCTGGGAAAGAAACAGATAAAGTTTGTTAACCAGTAGACTGGGAAGTCTATGACCTGTGTCTATATAGGTTGTTTAGACAATTGTTAGTGAAAATAAAAATAATAAAAATGTGCATTTATAAAAGATTCACACAATCATATTTTCTCATGGAAAAAACATATTTTAGATTATCAAAGCTGTGTTTCATGGTATTGTCATTTCTGTTTGTAAAACATTCTTTACTTCTCTACTTTTTGGGCTCAATGAGATTTAAAGCTTTTGACAAATGTGTATTGAAAACATACAGTATCTCTTCTTGCAACTACATTATATTGTTTTAACCATAAATGTGTTTAACTATTAATGCTATAAAGACTCCAGATTTAATAACCCTAAATGCTAAATACTTTTGTATAAAATCAAGAATGAGTACAGTGTGAAGTTACCTGTGACTCCAGTTAGGGCATTGGAAGGTTTACCGGCCCCAGCTGAGTTTCTAGCACGTACTGTGAGGTTATAAGCTGTGCTGCAAGGCATCGGAAACTCAAAGTATCTCCTAGGTAGCCAGTAAGAATAGAATTCTATCAGGGCCTGTGGGTTGTTTTGGAGTTGACCAGTTATCACCACCATATACTCAATATTAGAGCAGTTGACTCTGTCCCATGTTGTCATGATCCAGTAAGTCTGATTTATCTTCTGCAGGCGGGTGCGTACAGCAGTAGGAGGACAAGGAACTGAGGAGGTAGGGGAGAGTATTTTAACAGTGGAATAAGCCCAGTTAATTGTTTTCAGATCTCTGAGTAGCATCGTACTGCTAAAATTAGACCAAATGACTGTGAACTAACAGCCAACTGATTAATATAGTACTTCTCGGCCTGTTGTTCATTAAAAGAATTATAATTTCTGCAAGTACATAGAACTCAAAAACACCTTTCTCACAGACCCAGTTTAGCTATGCAGAAATGAATTTATCCAGTTTTAACTAATATAAGTGTTGTTATAATTACATACTGCTGTGACTTACTTTTTAGTTTTAATATTTACCTGCTCCCACCTTCAGAGGTGTACTAAATGAGCTGTTGCAGATGCTGTTGGAGGCTTTAATGGAGAAATTGTATATGTCACCACATTGCAGTCCTTTCAAGGTGCATGAAGAAACCATGCTCTCACAATAGAGCACCTTTCCATCAATAGACTGGGCTTGGCCATAGTACTTCAACTCGGTGCCATCATTTGCATTCCAAGACAGGATGGCAGAGTTGGTCTTACAGTCAGTATCCACTGATAGCCCGGCGGGCTTACAGGGCACTGTGAGGAATGACAGAGCAGTGTTGTCAGAGATTCAAAGGTGTTTATACATTTTTATGATAATATTAATGCTTATCATAGTGATAGTGATGTTTTTATTGACCACAGTAACAGCAAGAACAATACAAAGTCATTTTTACAATCACCACACACACCAAGGACTGATTATTAATTGCAGTATTAAAACATTTTTGCAGTACTTTTCCATCATGATGTATGATGCATAGTTTTTTCTCAGGGCTCTGATTCAACTAGCTAGCTTCTCCAGCGCTAGCTAGCTTTTTATGTGTGCAAGTAACAGTTCGAATAAGGTGAGTTATGATGATGTGATGATGATGATTGCTTTGTTTATACAATGACAGAAAACTGATAATGCCAAATTTGCACTTGTTTCAGTCAAACCTGTTCGTAAAATGTTCTTGTCTGAGAATCAGAATCAGCAAATCATTGGTATTTTTAAGGAAGGTTTACAAAAAAAGAGCCTTGTTATCAATGAATTTTCTGTCAACTGTCTTAATATATTTGTACCTGTTGTAAAAGACGAAGTGCTGGGCTTGCTGGTGCAGCTGTCTCCGCTGGCAGTAATGCTTAAGTTGTACGTCTTCCCACAGAGCAGATTATTCAAGGTGCAGTTGTTAAGTGTAGTGTTGTAGCTGGTGACCTGCCCATCCAGTCCAGTGGCTGTCAGCAGGTAGGATGTGGCAACAGGGGAATATCTCCATGTCACTGCAGCCCCATTCTCCTGACATAATGGTACCACTGTCACATTATCTGGGATACAGGGAGCTGAGGAAGACAGTCAACATGTGGAAGGTTTAAACATTCCCCTAAGTGTTGAGTGAGTTTTTTTAAGAAGCTGATATGCGATAATGTATCTGTAATATATTTGAGGTTATTGCCCAGTAAACTCAAAATACCTGTTTTAATCTTCTTTGGTGGACTTCTGAGGCTGCTGCACTTATTAGAGGAAGCTGACACTATGATGCTGTATTCTGTGCCACAGAGGACATTCTGGAGTACACATGAGTTGGAGGAGCTGTTACAGGAAATGAGGGTTTGGTCGTAGCCTTCTGCGGTCACCAGATAGAGCGGTGCATCCACTGTCTGCTCCCATTCAACCAGGATGGTATTGTTGTAGCACTCGGCCACTGCTCTGACAGATTTCAGAGCACAAGGACCTAGTGGACGAGCCATATCCCATTACAAGATTTACTCCAAAAAGTTTGTTTTCCTGAACTTAAAAACAAGTTTAAAAAGTAGAGGTTTACCTCTTCCAGACCTTTGTGGTTTCAGTGCTGAATTTTATGCATTTAATGTGGTTCATATGAAAGCACAGAGCTAATTCTATATTGTAGATAGTCAGGTGCAACAAAAACCCCTTCACTAGGTCACAAGGTGATTATGGATATAGAAAAGTAAGAAAATAATTTTTTTGCATTCACTTTTTGCCATTTTTACTCTACTCTTATCTTGGGAAATATAGGATCATTTCATTCAGTGTTAAATATACAGTGGTAAATTGCTCACTAGGTAACTTTTCAAAGGAAGCAATGACTACATGGTTGGTGTCTTATGAGTGGAGATTTCTGTTGAATACCTGTCTCAAGCTCAAACGTGGTGCTGCGATTACTTTGGCAGTATTTATTGATGGCTATGACGTAGAAGGTGTACAGCATCCCACATTTCAGATCTGGCACTTTACAGGGAGACGAGTTGGTAGTGCAGCTGGAGTTGTGCCCTTTGGTCTCTTGAGCTTGCACAAAGTAGCTGAGTGCTCCTTCTGTGTCATCCCACGTCACCCAGGCAGAGTTTGAGATACAGTCCAGACTGCCTTTTGTGTTCCTGGGTGCACATGGAGCTGCGCAGTGAAATGGGAAGGAATAAGCATAGTGTTAGGTGCAAAGACATTTAGGTGATACATATAAAACCTGTTCCTGAAATGAGTGCTCTGTTTGAGCCACATTTTTGTCTTTGAAGTTTACCTGAGGAAGCTTCGACTGCAGCACTTAGTTTGCTCTCACAGCCATCTCTTACCGACAGCACAGTAATGTTGTACTTCTGTCCACATGGTAGATTGTTTATAGTGCAAGTGCTTTCACTTGTGTTACAGTGGAGTCTCGCCCCAGTGTTGCTCACTGCAACCACATGGAAGTACTGGGCATCAGGGTTGAGGGACCAGGACACAGCTATGGCCCCTTTAGCACATTGTGCATTGACGGTCACATTCTGAGGTGTACATGGAGCTGGGGACAGGGAATAAGGGGACATGTTAATGCAGTATTGCTAAAATGCCCAGGAGATTTGTATTTTCTTTTGTTAAGGCAAACTCAACAAAAACTTTAAAACACTTCTGGAACCAGCCACTTCACCCATTTCAGTATAACAGTAAATAATGCTGGCACCAGTTCATATTAACCCCCCTTTACAATACCTGTCCGCAGATAAGCCTTGTCGCTCTCCATGCTGGAACAGGAGTCATCCTGGCCAAACACAACCACACTGTAGGTCTGTCCACACTGCAGGTCAGTCAGATCACAGTAGGGCAGGGTGTTGTTACACTGACTCTTTCGACTTCTGTCTGCTGTGACACCCACCGCTAGGTAGGACACTGCTCCACTGGCTGGCTCCCATGTCACTGCAGCAGAGTTTGAGTTGCACCGTAGTGAGGCCTTGACACTGGTGGGCTTGCAAGGCACTGGGAGAAAGAAAGAAAGGAAAGCCACAAGTAAGATGTCAGATGAGGGATTTTTGCTTAATGATCTACTGTACAAGAGATGAGACAATTTACATCTCAGCAACACTGTTTAATGATCTGTTCGGATTCTTTCTTAAGTCTAACTAAATTAAAGTAGTAAACATGTTTGTGTGTGTACTATACTATACTAGACTAAACCATAATTTTTTACACTGACCTGACTGCAGGTTGAGGGAAGCGTTCCTGTTGTTGCACCGTCCATCCTGAGCTGTCACTGTCAGGTTGTAGATCTGACCACAATACAAGCTGGGTAGCTGACAACTAGTTGTGGTGCTGTTACATCCAGTCTTGTGACCATTGGGTCCAAAAGCTCTCACTGTATAGGAGGACGTGCCCTCTTCTTCTTCCCACATCACCAGGCCTGTGTCATTACTGCACACTGTGTTTGCAGTTACTTTTTGTGGTACACATGGCACTGCAGACACACAGGCATGAATTTAAAAAGGCAGGATTACAGCTCTAATATAACAAGCAATACTTCTGTCTGAAAGTGATGTGAAAACAAACATCATTAAGATATATAAAATTTTGATATTTACATGTGCTAATCTTCACAGCAGTGCTTCCAGTGCTGCTGCACGTCTCATGTGAAGCACTAACAGTGATGGAATAGTTGAGACTACACAGCAAGTTGTTGAGCAGGCATGTTGTGTCGCTGCTGTTACACGTTGATGCATATCCTCCTTTGCCCTGGGCGACTGTGGTGTATGATGATGCCCCTTTGCTCGGTTCCCAGGAGACCGCCACGGCACCAGATTCACAAACCACCCGGGCTTCCACCTGCTGTGGTACACAGGGTACTGAACAGACACAGAGGCATGTTAATCTTCCAAAATGAGTCAGGAGCAATGTAGGTCCACTAATCAGCCATACAGAACCCTCACTGGTAATTATTAGCAGTAGCATCTATGTGAAAACATGACACAACTACTATATAACTTTTGTAACATAACAATCTATCCTGCTGCCAGGCTTATATATGTTCCCTATCCATACCTGCTTGCAGCTGTTTAATTGCACTCTCCGACACGTTGCACATG
The DNA here is from genome assembly GCF_900324485.2 of Mastacembelus armatus. NCBI lineage: Eukaryota > Metazoa > Chordata > Actinopteri > Synbranchiformes > Mastacembelidae > Mastacembelus > Mastacembelus armatus. Next base: position 4,375,554 of record NC_046636.1, on the reverse strand, counting down.
TTGTTAATGGCGATCACACTGATGTTGTACGTGAAACCACAGATGAGGTCTGTGAGGACGCAGGACTGTGAGTCTGTTTTGCATTCAGCTTCGTGTTCTTCCATGCCGAAGGCTTGAACAATGTAGGAATTAGCTCCCCTGCTGGCCTGCCATGTCACCAGTGCCGTATTAGTAGAGCAATTTAGTATGGGCATAACATTCTCAGGAGGACAAGGCACTGAATGAGGGAAGTGAGAGGAAGAAATGTTAGAAAAAGATTTTACATCAGCGTAAATGACTAATTGTGCACTTTAGCGAGATACTAAAGGTACCAAGTGATTTGTTTGTGTAAGTATAATATTGTATGTACATTATATTCATAATATATTTTCATAATTCATTATATTTATACACTCTTTTATACACACTTTATACATTCATATATTCATACATCATACATTCATAATTCATAATATATGTACATAATACTCATCATAAAACATTCATATCTTTTAAAACAAGCAGGTCAGGTTTTAAATTATTCTATCTTATATTTCCACAAATCTTTTCTTCTCATTCAACTTTTTGCTGTATATTTAAAATAAATTTTAAAAATAATAATGAAAATGGTGAGTTATTGCTATTTTACATTGGTAGCTCCTTTACATTTACCTGATTGAACCTGCAGCATTGTGCTTGGAGGGCTGTTGCACTTCTCATTTGAGCCCACAATGATCACATTATAGGTCTGACCACACTGCAGGTTCTCCAGCTCACAGTTAGTAAGGTTGGAGTTGCAGGTGGAAACATGGCCACTAGAGGATTCAGCTGTTGCCGTGTAGTACAGGGCACCCTCAGTGTAGGACCAGGTCAAGAGGGCTGAGTTGGTGAAGCAATCTAGAACCAGTGACCCATTGCTGGGTGTGCAGGGAACTGAGAGAGGAAGGGAAGAAACACAATAAGTCAGGGACATGTTCACATAGCAGCATTATGACATTCTGTTAAAATGTGTTTTTTCCAGTTCTACCTGAATTGAACTTTGTAGCTATGCTGGGCAAACTTGAGCAGAAATTATCTTGTGCCACCACCTGGACAGAATAGGACTGCCCACAAGTCAGGTTGGTCAGAGTACACTTCAAACCTGTGCTATCACAGGAGGAGGTGACTCCTTGTCTGCTCTGAGCTGTCACTTTGTAAGACAGAGCCCCCTTGCTGGCATTCCAGGACACAATAGCTTGGTTTTTGGTGCAGTCTATCTTCACATCCACACCGGTAGGAACACAAGGTGCTGGAGAAAGGCAAAGTGATTATCATATGCTATAGTGAAAATATTGTTAAAAGAAGTCACAGCAGTATTAATTTGCAACTTTTTAAGGTGCCAGATTGTAAATGTCCAATACACCAAGCATAGAAAAAAATCACAAATAACTATTTACAACAACAGTAACAGTTAACAGTAAGACCGGGGATAGTTTGTATTTGTATTTCTTATTTCTCCTTTTGCACAGAATTTGTCCCATTTGTCAAGAAAGACATCTCTGATTATTTTCTTCATTAATGGTGATAAGAAAATGACTATTATGGTTTTAAATAAAAATTGAATATGACATAAAAATAATATGGGTAGTATGAAGAATATGAAAAATAAGAAGTGTTTGTTGATTACCTTTGTATTAATAATATGAAACAAACCATAGCATTCATTCATAAGTTTTTTTGGTTTTGTTTTGTTTTGTTCTAAAAGACTTTCAAATTCTATATTTAATGCCCTTTGCAAGTTATTGTAACGGCTCAGTTCTTTCTAAAATTTAGCCTGCTGTTTGGAGATTTATTGGCTGACTGATTAAGAGAGGTGTTAGTTATTTTGAAATACATTCAAGCCACCTTGTCTGTAGGATACAAGGAAAAATCAAGTTGAATAGTGAATAATAATTGTGCTTTACAAGTTAAATAACCTGTTTTTGTAACTCACCTGACTGCAGGGTCTTGGCTTGACTGCGGTCAGAGCTACACTCCTGGTTGGAGGCGACGACACTGACTGTGTAGTTCTGGCCACACTTGATATTGGGCATGCCACATTGCTCACTGTCAGACCAGCAGCTCAGTGACTGGCCATCATCCTGTGTTAGCGTGGCGATATAGAACACCGCTCCTGCAGAACCAATCCACGACACCACAGCAATGTTTGAGAGGCAGTTTGTGAAGCTGGAGATGTCAGTAGGTTTGCAGGGCTCTGAGGCAAGAAAGAAGAAAAGGCTGGGTAAAAACGGGAAAGCCTTTACTGTTATAATAAGCAGATGTGTAACTGTGTGTGGAACTTATGGGGTAAAGTTTTTATTTTGTTTGTTTTAACTCCTCTATTTCATTTCTCCCTATATTACAGAGAATGTTGCAGGCTCTACAGATCTTAAATCCCTCAGAGACAAATTTATGATTGTGTTTTGTAAATAGGTTTAATAATAGATCATTAATCACCTGTTGTCAGCTACATCTCCACAGTAAAATACTTTCCAAAAAAGCAGTAGGTCATTCAAACGTTGTGTACACTAATTTTACAGTTACAAAAAACGGAGTAATTTAAGCTTTGGCTGAGCTGAGCTGAACTGTGTTTAAAAATGTAAATAGTCTAAAAACCCATATTTCAGGGTATGAAACAGAAATCTACCTGACTTCAGCTTTGAAGGCTGACTGGGGCGGCTTGTGCACACAGAGTCTACCGCCTGTACAAAGAGGAAGTACTCCTGGCCACACAGAAACTCAGAAATGAAAGTCCAGGTGTCATTGGTGCTGAGCTGCACTTTGTGGCCGCTGTTAGTCTCTGCAGTAACAATATAGAGCTCTGCTGCTTCACTGGCATTCCAGGTAAGCCATCCCACCTTAGAAACAGATTTCATTTTAATTTGTTTAACAATAATAACAGTAATTGGTGTAAATTGTATTGCTTCTTTCAGAGTGGGACCTAAGGCAGAATAGAAACTTTGAGAAACTTTTTAACTGCTGAAAGAAAAAGATAAAATATTCACCTTTCTAGTGCAGTTCATTGACGATTTCAAGTTCTGTGGTACACATGGTGCTAAAACAAAACAACAACACAACCACGCAACACAACAAAGTTTAGTTGTGATTAGAGAAGCTAATTACAGTTATTTGTAATCTTCAATCTTCTGATTCTTTATTTTTAATGTAGTATAAAATCTTTATTGCAATTTGCTTTTTTCTTCTTAACAATTTAAAACCAAGAAATAATCAATTTTTAATAATTAACCATATCATTTCAAAATAACACTAATTATGATTTATTTACTGAAGTCTTGCTGCATGTCTCTAACCTTTACATTTCTAGGATCACCCCCAGTCATTCCAGGTTTTCACCTAATGCTCTTGGGTAATCTGATTTCTCAGTGTGCATAGTCTTTAGGCTTGTTTACCTGTCCGTATTGTAGTGCTGTTGCTCGGCCAGCTGCTGCACCGGTGATCATTGGCAACGACACGAACGGTGTACGTCTCTCCACAGTGCAGGTTGTTCCAGGTGCAGCTGGTATTGTTTGTATTGCACACATGGAAGTGGCCATCCTGACCTGTTGCAGTGGCCAAGTAGGACTCTGCCCCGTCACTCTTGGCCCAGCTGACCGTGCCTAGACTGTTCTCACATTGTGTAGAGCTCTGTACATACTCTGGAACACAGGGCCCTAAGGAAATGGTGCATGAATCAGGAATCATTGAGAATCCACTACACAATTGATTTGACAAAAATATAAATGAGTCACATACTTGTCTTGTATGTTTTAGGCAAGCTCACAGTGCTGTCACATTGATCATCTCTGGCTTTTACAGTGAAGGTAAAAAGGTGTCCACAGGGCAGCTCAGTCTCTATCATTGTCTTATTGGTTTCAAAAGATGTGATGTATCCCAAGTCTCCTGCCACTGTCACCTCATAGACTAATGCCCCTTTAGCCGCAAGCCAATCCAACACCACCGTCTCGTTGTAACAAGACCCGTTAACTGTCAGAGCAGTCGGCCGGCACGGTTCTAGTCAAGGACACAGACATCACATTATTAAACCAATGGTTCTTCAGGGTAACATTGACAGTGCTGACTCCTTTAGAGTTTAATTAATTTATTAGTCCTGGAAATTGGTCATTATTTTTTTAATGAGTCTCCTTTCAACCAAAAATGAAAAATATGTTACATATCTGCAGCTACCAATTTTTTAAATGTGAGTATTTTCTATATATGTTTTATATAATTGAGAATGAAATAGCTTTTGTTTTTGTCTGTTAACCTGACAAAACAGCACATTTGAAGATTTTTGGAAGCTCAAGTTGACATATTCACACTGCTTGTTTGAATGAACACTCTCAAACCCAGATGTGGTCAATTTACTATCATAAAGACTTTTTTTTTCCTTCATAGGCTGGAACAAGTAAAGTTCAACTCCTTAACTAGTTAATTAGTTGATCATTCCCCATACCTGTCTGAATCTCCACAGTATTGCTGACTTCACTGTAACATTTGTTACTATACGCAGTTACAGAGAGTTTGTAGGTTTCTCCACAGACCAAGTTGGAGAACTGGCAGGTGGAGTTGGTGGAGTTGCACTGCAGAGATATTCCCTGGCTGCAGGAGGCAGTGGCCAGGTAGAGCTCCACTTCATTTCTTTCCTCCCAGTTCAAATTGGCTGTGCTTGTCCCACACTGCAGATCAACTCCAACATACAATGGTTTACAAGGACCTGGACAAGATGTGTAATTTATTATCATGAAAAACCAACTAAATCGTTTGGTATGAAAGAGAAATTTATGATTCCAGCTTTAACTGAAAAATAAATTCTGGATCACTTCCCCTTTACCTAATTTCAAACGAAATGTAGGTCAACTTACGTGTGCTGAAGGTGACGTTAGTGCGTGTCTCAGTTTGGCAGTAGTCATTGGTTGTTACGAGGCTGACATTATAGGTCTGACCACACTCCAAGTCAGTCAGTTCACACTGGTGTCCACTGGTCTCACATGAGCTTCTGTAGCCATCAGCCGATACAGCAGTCACCATGTAGGAGCTGGCCCCCCTGGCTAAGCTCCACGAGATCTCAGCTGTGCTGTTGTCGCAGTTTATGTTTGCCACAACATTTTCTGCTGCACAAGGAGCTACAGAAAGAATGAAAGTGGTCCATTAAAAAATTCATGTGATTAAAAAATGAGCTGTTTTAATCTTTCCCATTCAATGTCATACATGAAAGTACTAAAATACACATGCTCAAGTCTTCTACCAGCAACACATTCATTTTTGCAGCAGAGACCATGTAAAAGTCAAAATTTAAGAAAGGGAATTAAGCCTGTTTTTTAAACTGAAACCACTGTCTAAAGGTACTAACCTGAGACCAGCAGAACCGTGGTGGAGGCAGTGCTGTTGCGTGTCTTTCCAATGGCAATGACAGTTGTGTAGTAGACAATTCCACAGCGGAGACCTTGTATATTACAGAAAGTTTCATTAGTTCTGCAGGACAGACTGTGTCCATCACGTCCAGCGATATGAGCCTCGTAGCCTACTGCACCAAAACTGGCCTCCCACGACACAGTCCCAATGTTCTGCTGACACTGAACACTGGCCTCCACCTTGTTAGACAGGCAGGGCTCTGTGGGCATATCAAGAGGCAGAACAGGTGTAATGATGCAGAGCAGACTTATTATTTTAGTCCTCTCAGTAGTGGCACTATCTATGCAGACAGCATCAAAGAAAGTCTTCAACAGTATTAACGACCAACTAAGTGCAAGTATACTGTTTCTTCAAATCAATCAAAGTTACATTAACATGTTTCCTCACCTGTTTCAACTTTAACTGTTTCATTTGAGGCAGATGTGCCTTTGCACACATAGTTATTTGCTGTGACACTGATGTCATACACCTGGCCACATTCTAAGTTATACAAGGCGCAGTAGGTGTCGGTGGTGATGCAAGAGGCTGAGAGGCCCTGCTCTGTTACTGCCTCCACTGTGTAGTTATCAGCACCAGCTGTCAGGTCCCACACCACCTGGCCGATCGACAAGCTGTACTGAGTAGTGATCTGTTTAGGGATGCATGGCTCTGCAAAAAAGAATGGAGAAAATTTATTATTCCTTAATTTTCTGGGTCGCAAACACATAATGTGAATGTAAATTCAGGTAATACATGCAGTCCGCTTATGATGAGTACTACAAATGCATTAAATGGCCTAGGAATAAAAGAAATATGGTTTTGTTTTTACTTGACAGAATGGATGAATAGATAATGTAAAAAATAAATAAATGATTATATTTGCTTTGTTAAAATAATTGTGATTGTCCAGACTATTGCAGATGAGCACTGAAAGATGAACACTGTTACATCACATTTTATCATCATAACAGTAAATATCAGCACATTTTCAGGAAGGCCCGTGACTGCAAAGTACCAGTCTGGCATTTTCAAATTCCAGACAAAGTGGAGTCATGTTTAGTCACAGTCTGTTTATTGATATGTACATGTGGCAAGAATGCAGCAGCATTAAGTACGTGTGCCAAACCTCACCAGTGACCAGTTGTCCTGTCAGATAAGCGATGCTGCTGCATGTCTGTCCCAGAGCTTTAACAGACACTGAGTAGCTGTGACCACAAAGCAGTCTGTCCAGGTGACAGAAGGTGGTGTTAGTCTCACAAGTGACATTGTGGCCTGAGATGGCGATGGCTGTCACCTTGTACAACAAAGCCCCATCACTTGGAAACCATGTCACCATGGCCATCTTAGTGTCACAATCAAACACGGCCTTCATACTTCTTGGTTCACAGGGGACTGAGAAAGGACAGGCAAAATAACATGATACTATAGACTTTAAACATGCTTCAGATATATTTCTACATAAATTACAAAAAGCTTCTTAATAATAAAAGTAACTGCAGTATATAGATTTTGAGTTTACATAATTCACTTTCCCTGTTCATTTAGGTATTTTTCTTTAACATGCTGAAATGTTTTTAAAGAGGTGTTAATTTAAATGCTGATGAAATGTACTCTGCTACACTTGGCTCTCTTTTCTACCTGAGGCTGTGGCTACCACAGCAGTGGGTGGACTGTTGCAGTATCCATCAGAGGCGACCACTGAGATGTGGTAGACCTGACCGCAGCCCAGTCCTGTCACATTGCAGGAGCCCACCATTGAGTCCTGACAAGTTGTAGTCTGACCGTAGCTGTTCTGCACTTCAGCGATGTAGGAGTCAGCCCCTGGGCTCCTGGACCAGGACACAATCAGAGAGTTGGCCCTACAGTCCACCACAGAGGAGACGTTTGCAGGGGTGCATGACACTGTTAACAAGAGGTAGAGAAAAGCATTAGTGTCAGGCTGAAAGATTTTATCTTTTTACTTCTACTTAGAAGTGAATAGGAAATAAAACTGAAATTGTATTTTAGGGATTGTGAGTGATTTTTGATTATTTCCTGAAAGTTTTCTGGCAATATCAACACTATTGTTATGCTTGTACCCTACACCATATGAAGCTTGCAGTAGCAGCCAGGTAGCTAAGATTATCATAAACATTGGAAACAGCTACCCTGGCACTGCCCAAAGAAACCACCAAAAAAGCATAAGCAGTATATGAACCAGACTATGCCTTGACCAACTTGAAAACTGGCTGGTTGACTGCTTACCACCTATAATATAACGTTCTTACAATTAGATTTTTTACAGGTTAAAGAAGGAAGCTATATTATTAGACAAGTCTTTATCTTCCTGTGAAATTCTCAAAATAAAGCAAGTATTTCCCCAAATATCAAACTGTTCCTTTAAAAACCAGTGGATGTCCTAAAATTTGTGAAAAACCTTTACTGTATTTTTGTTTTGACCACCTGACATCAGCATGAGCAATAACACTTGACAATAAAGAGGAATAGACACAAGCCTCACTTGCTGAAACTGACAATAGGTGTTTTTTTTTTTTTTTTACACATATTTCTTAAAAGTGTAGTTTTTGATTTATAGAGAATTATGTGACCATTGCCATAGAAGTCTGAGATAACCTGTAGGTAGGTTAGGAGAGTTTGTTCTGTAAGAAAACATGTAAATAATAGTACTTTTACATACTAAGTTGTTGGTTTTCAGAATAACCATATACAGATTTACCTGTCTTGATTGTCACACTGTCACTCGGTTTGCTCTTGCAGTCTATGTCTTCTGCTACTACAGTAGCTGTGTAGTACTGTCCGCAGCGCAGGCCTGTTAGATCACACCGGTTTGTGTAGGAGATGCACTGGTCCTCATGGCCGTCGGGACCCACGGCTCTCACTCTGTAAAGCTGTCCTCCTTTGCTGTAGTTCCACGACATGGAGGCCACGTTGTTGCTGCAGCTCAGATTGGCTTTGAGGTTCAGAGGAACACACGGCACTGAGGAGAAGAGGTCAAAGAAATTTACTTTAAAAGTTTTTATTTTACTGCTGTAGTAATTCTACTTTCCCAATTCTGTATGGTCATGTATGTGATCACTCCATCCATCATGTACTGCTTAATCCTATTCAAAGTTGAGGGGGGCTGGTTCTGATACCAGCTGACATTTGTGCTACGCCCTGGACACGTCACCAGTCTATCATGTATTGTGTCTCAGATATACTCTACATACAATACCTGTCTTGACGATTTTGCCCTCGCTCTGTGAACTGTTGCAGGTTCGTCCCTCAGTCGTAACAAGCAAGATGTACATTTCTCCACACGGCAGATTGGTGATGTTGCAGCTGGTGTTTGCTGTGGTGCAGCAGCTGGTGCTTCCGTTTATCTGCTCCAGTGTGGCTGTGTATGTTACTGCCCCACGGACAGCTGACCAGGCGAGGCTGACTGTGTTGTTACCACAGCCCACTGAACTTTGTACAGCCGCAGGAGGGCAGGGAGCTGGGAAGGACAAAAAACTTTGACGTACAGGGTGAAATATTTGTAATCCCTCCCATCCTGCAAAAGCATTTACACTTTACTCTTTGTATTAGGAAAGAAGAATTCTTCCACTTCCTCTCAGGTTCAGTAAGTCAGGAGGAATGCATTTCTGTCTGCCACAGCTTTGTTTTTGTTTTTCAGTGTCTAGATCGCCTACCTGCCTCAGTTGTGACAGCATTACTGGGTGCACTGGGGCATTGCTGGTTGCGGGCCTTCAGGCTGAAGGTGAGGTTCTGGCTGCACTTCAGCTGCGGCAGCGCGCACATCCCATTTAATGTGGAGTTACATTGAAATGTCTGGATGCCACCCTGGCTGTCTGTCACTGTGGCCATATAGTCTTCAGCCCCGGCAGACTTCTTGTATATTAACCAGGCTGAGTTTGTCAGGCAGTCGATCTCCACATTAGAAACCTGAGGTACACAGGGAACTGGAAGGAAACAGTGATAGATTAGGAAATTAGGATGTCAATTTCAAGTGTTTTAACAGTATGCTACAGATTAAATCATGAAACTGAAATTATATGTTGGAGATGGGTTTGACATCTAAAAATGCTTATTCATCAGTTTTGGGAGAGAATTAAACGCACACGTCAGTACCACTTTCACATCTGTACAGTAAATATGAAGCTGCAGCCACTGTTTAGCTGTGCATAGACTTTCTTCATCCTCTACTAGATAGTCTTCCATACTCTTGCAGCTATGGTCAGGTTAAGACATACCTTTGTGTTCCTGTTCTTTCCTGTATTTTGCACCATTTTGAAATAGTGACTATGTGAAAGCACAAACAGAACCAAAGTCCAAAAGAACATTTCTACAGAAAAACCATTGTAAACTAAAATATGATTGATCTTCACCTGTTGTGATCACTTTTGTGGGGCTTTCTCTGCCCACACACCCATTCCTCGACGGTGTGACAGTGACATTGTACTGTGTTCCACATTTCAATGTGGTGAGATTACAGCGGCTGTCTGTGCTGCTGCAGTTGTGTCGACCGCCTGTTTTGTCGACTGCTAACACAGTCTGCACAACTCCTGCCCCACTGTTGTTCCAGGTTACAGATACAACTCCAGAGCTACAGTTCACCGCAGGAAGGAAGGACTGGAGAGGGCAGGGAGCTGAGAGCAGATGATAATTAAAGTGAATTAAATAAAGTGAGGATAAGAGAAGTTCAAGTTAAAATCTTACTGCTGGAAGACCCTAGGACAGAAAATCGGAAAAGATAAAAGAAATACAATTTCAAATCAAATGTATGATTTTCTAGTTTTCTTAAAATCGAGACTAACTTTGTCTTTTCTAAACCATTGATTGGGCAAACCTATGGTGGTCAAGGAACAACGATTTTAAAAAACTAACATTGTTCAAGGTGTTGCAGAGCAGCAACATTCAAATAACACAGTTCACATAAAGTCACATAGACATGTAGCCTTTATACTTCCTATTTGTTTGGAAGCAGATTTGCTTTTCCTACCTGTAAGGACTTGCTGTGTGGGACTCTGGGAGCTGTTACACATCCTGTCCTCGGCCACCACTGTGATGTTGTAGGTTAGATCACACTGGACATTGTTTACTATACAGTAATACTTATCGGTTGTGCAGGTGCTGATGTAACCTTTGTTGCTCATCACAGAGGCACGAAACTGTACAAAGTAACCTGTCGACTGCCAGGTAACATTGAGGACAGCAGACAGACAGTCGAGGTTGGTGGTAACGTTCTGCGGCACACAAGGGGCTGGCAAGAGAGGAAACATGCTGATCACAGGTTTGGTCCTCCCCACAGAAATGTGACTCTTTGAGGGAGACACTGTAGTTACACTTATCACAAAAATAATGTGAACCTATGGTCTGTATCAAAAAACTGCTAAAGCAAAAGGTATAACAAAGACTTGCAAGTCGACTCTGACCTCACTGTTGTTCTGTTCACTTAGGCATCTACATTTGGGGCAACCTACCGGCTGACCTGAGGTTGAAATATCCTGGGGCTATCCTTTAATGAAGAAGTGAGGGATATGTGTGAGCATAATTTCATCATGTTCTTTCCTCATTCACAGGGGACTACAGATGTAATGTAGCCTTTTGGCTAATTCTGGCATGTTTAGATTGATATGCTCATTAATATGCGCTGTCCCTTTTAAATAAAAAAAAAAAATTGTTTTTAAATCTTGTTGCTGAATCAATCACTATTAAAATGTTTTGTAAAGTTATTGTGGTTTAACTCCTTTAAGAGTAAATATGCAGTTTCAAGTGGCCATAGACAAGTCAAATGTAACTTTAAATACCTACCTGTACGCATCACTTGAGCGTTACTCCTGGCTCCAGTGCACTTTTCATCAACACCAACAACATAGACCTGGTACTGCTGTCCACAGAGCAGTGCAGATATCTGGCAGCTGGTGCTGCTGGTGTTGCAGAACCATCGCTGACCCTGTGCATTCTCCACAAAGGCAACGTAGGAGACTGAGCCCTTTGAGGCCTGCCATGACACCAGTATGTCGTTTGAATTACAGGAAAAGTTAACCCTTAGTTGGGTGGGAGGGCAGGGACCTGGAGGAATGAATGAAGAATGGTCAGATTATTTATATGCATAATACATAGAAGAGCATATATGATGATAATAACAAATGTTATGAACACCATTTGCACATGTTGATGTTTTGAATGCTGCAAAAACAGCTCCGACATGCTGAGATTATCTCTCATGCCCTGCAGACTAACACTAGTTAGCAACCTAGCGGAGAAGTTGAAATAGTTAACTTGAAATGCTGAGGAGGATAAAAGTAGTTTTTATCAGTTGAAATAACTGAAATAGTTTAAACAACCAAAAATTGATATTGTTCAAAAGAGAAGAAAAACATAAATACCCACAATTAATAGTTAAATGCTGAAATAATTAGCTAGTTAAAGGTACAAGTGGTAGCATTAACTTGTAAAACATTCACAACGTGTTGAACGGTAATTGAGCTGATGATGATGGTGCTGATGAAGGGGCTCTTGAACTAATTGTTGTTACCTGTCTTGATTATTTGCCAGTCCTGGGCAGGAGTGGGGCAGTTCTGTCCTTGTCCAATAACGCTCACCCTGTAACTCTCTCCACAGCTCAGAGAGCTGATGTTACAGGAGGAGCCATTGGTGGAACAGGTCTGCTGCTGTACGATGGCAAAGGCATCAGCCGAGGCATTGTAGTACCGGATGCCAGTACCAGGAGTCCAGGACACTGTGGCCGTGTTGGTGTTACAGTCCACTACAGTCTTCAGACCACTGTGAGGACAAGGACCTTGACAGAGAGGAAAATGTTACCCTTTAAACATAGCTGTTAATTTTATATAATACATTTATTCCAAATACTAATTATTTAAAATTTTATATATAATGTTATTGCCTATTGGAGGCTTGAAATTATTTTAAACACTTGAAGATTAAATCAATCTGACCTGCAGACACCCTGGTTTATGAGCAGGTGTGGTTGGTGTTTTCTTACTTGTAGTGGCTTTGATGGACTGGCTGATCAAACTGACGCATACATTGTTTCGAGCCACCACTGTAATGTTGTAGTCTTGCCCACAAGCCAGATTAGGAAAATCACAGTTGGTGTCTGTGCTATTGCATTCAGCGTTGTAGCCAAGACTCCCCCGAGCATAGACAGTATAGGATGTGGCGCCACGTGCAGTGTCCCATGTGACTGTGGTGATGCCCGTCTGGCAGTCCACTCGTGCTGCGAGGTAGCTGGGAGCACATGGAGCTGGTCAGGGGGAAAAAGGAAGGAAATATGTGGCACAGTCACTTCCAGTTCCACCAGTTATTTTTGACTCGATCTGTAAAATGTGTCTAAAAATAAAGACCTTGCTGGTGCAGTGGCCTGTTGTAGAGTAGCTTATTCATTGCTAAATTCTGACTGTACCTGTGTCAAGTCTTTGGGCAATAGCTGGTTCGCTGTTGCATGAATTTGTATAGCCGACCACACTGACAATGTAGCTCTCCCCACAGGACAGCCGGGTGAAGGTGCAGTTGGAGATGCTGGAGTTGCAGGTGGCGATTCCTCCTCTGCTGTCCACCGCTGACACCATGTGAGTCTGGTTTGGGCCTGAGCTTCCCCAGGTCACAGATGCCATGTTAGTGCTGCACTGCAGGTTCACCAGTACCTTGTCTGGTTTACAGGGAGCTGAGGATGAAGGGGGGGATAAATAGGTGCATTGTTAGATTCATTAATGAATGACAGACAATAGACTGTAAGGTCTATAAGGCAGTGTTTCCAGTCTAAGTGCTAAATAGTTTATTGTTTGTAGCTTAATATTTACCATACAGACAAGAGTGGTATTCATCATTCTCAAATCTCTGAATAAGCATGCTTTCTAAATGTGTTTCCACACTATTGCTTTAAAGAAGTTATATGGTTAAAAGCTTAAAAATACAGAAGTCTCTTTTACTACACTGCCTGTAATGCCTTAATACAACAGCGCCCTCTAGTGGCCACGCAGCAGTAATTTAATGTCCATTGGTAGCTATTTTATTAATGAAAACATCTGAACTTCTGGCACCTGACTGCACTTTGTAGTCTGCGCCCCATATTGTGCCACAGTTGACTGATGTTGTAGTGACGAGGACGCTGTAGGCGAGGCCACATTTTAGGTTGTTGATGGTGCAGCTGGTCTTGGTAGAGTTACAAGTTGCAATCGTGTTATCACTGCTGATGGCCATTGCAGTGTAAGTCCCAGTGTTGCCAGTGCTTCCCCTCCACTGCACAGCAAAGGAGTTGACACTGCAGTTCACATCTGCTACCACCCTGTCAGGCAGACAGGGAGCTGTGGGAGGGGGGAGCAAGATTAACTGCGTCAGGCATCATTGCTATTGACGTTCAAAACTATATAAACATTGAGAGTGTATCTCATCAACCGAGGTACAGGCTTGGATTACCAGAGTTAAATGTTAAAGTTGCTCCTGTGCTGCTGTTGCATGTCGCACTGGAAGGTACCACAACTGCTGAGTACTGTTGTCCACAGTCCAGCTTCACTGAGCAGGTTGTAGTGTTGGAAGAACAGGAATCTACAGAACCTTGGGTACTGGTCACTATAGCGGTGTAGGAGACAGCGTAGGCACTTGGTGCCCAGGTCAGCCTTCCTGAGTTAGTGCCGCACGTGACATTGACAGTCAGGTTGGGTGGTGGGCACGGAGCTGTCAGGAAAGAAATTTAGGAACAAATCATTTTGTGTTCCTCAGAAACACAGCAAACCATCATTAGTATCAGCTTCTATGTACAATGTAGCTTAAAGACATAGGTATTCGCTTTATAATTCATGGGAAGATATATAACATAAAATGCATATGTATGCCAAATGTGCTGAGCACATTATTGGTTACAGTGGAAGGAATTGGTTTTCCAGTGAAAAACATGAAGACAAACAAGTCCTATGTACCTACATCAAAATACAGCCCTCTGTACTAGTGTCCATTAGACAAGGCTGTATTTCTAAAATCCTGGCTAAGGCTTTTTTTCCATCTGGTATAACAAAAATGTTTCCAATTATTGATAAATATCATTGGATAAAGAGAAATATCCAGCATTATATCAAGAGAACTGTTGTTAGGGATAAAACAAGCAATTAATTAAACAATTTGTTCAACAGTTTAAATTGAGACAATTGAAAATTACAGGCAACTAAGTTGATAATCGATTTAATACTGAAGCAAAAATGACAAAAATGTTTCAAGCTTCTCAAATGTGTTACTCCTTTAACTCTTCAGTATTATGGATTACCACTGATTGCTGGTAAAGTGCAAATTACTTTATCTGTTTCTGTAGGTCAACAACACAGATATGAACCTGTTTCAGTTTGCGCCGGCTTGCTGGGGACACTGGTGCACACAGAGTCCCTGGCAGCGACCGTGAGGTTATACGACTTGCCACATGGCAGCCCAGTGATCACATAGGATGTCTGAATTGTGGAGTAGTTGGTTTTGACGCCGCCAGCTTCTTGAGAGTACAGGAAGTAGTTAACACCACTTCTGGGACTTGGGTCCCACTTTACTTTGATGTCATTGTTCGTGCAGTTTGTTATTCCAGTCACAGTGGTGGGTGGGCAGATGACTGAAAGCAAGGGAGGGGTGAAGACAGAGATACTTTCAAAATACTGGAAATGAAAAGATTAAATATAGAGCCATTACATTAAAGGTTCTATGTTTAATAGAGAAGATGCCCTGTGTGTTGCATTCTGCAGCCTCACCACTAGATGCCACTCTTTTACACTTTACACACTGCACCTTAAATGAATACACTTATTTTGTAGATGCAGTCATGTCTGTGTAAGGATGAAGCAGTTTGTCTGAGTCAGAATGCAATATGTTAATTAGCTAGTTTTAAATGTGTATATTTAAACTTTTGCTGGATGTATTTTTAAACTTTCAACAGAACCTGCTCTGGTCTTTATGCTAAGCTAACTGCTTTCTTGCACTAACTCCTTATCTGATGTACAGTGAAGAGTGTGGTACCAATCTTCTCATCTAACTCTTGGAAAGAAACATGTTTTTTCCCTTTACGATCAGCAGTTATTCTCTGACCTGACTGAAATGTGAAGGGCAAGCTGGGTTTGCTCCTGCAGCCTCTGTCGATGGTGACCACTGTGACAACAGATGTCTCTCCACAGAGGAGGTCTGTGAGGGAGCAGCTTGTTCCGTTGGAAGTGCAGTTGTGCTCATGGTCATCCACAGCTGTGGCCACATACCGATCTGCATAGGGTGCAGCGTTCCAGGTCACAAGGCCCACATTACCAGCACACTGCAGGGACACATAAACGTTGGTGGGAGGGCAAGGGCCTGTGAGAAAGAGGAAGAAAGGAGAACAGTCAGTCTTTGTGAAGTGAAAGCAACCATAGTTTTTTTACCTTTACCTTTGTAAAATGACAGTGGTACTAAATATTGTAATGGCATTGTGCAAATTGTGAAAGGGAGTTATTGTGGTCTTTCCCACCTGCAATGTAGGTGTGTGGGTAGCTGTCAAAGCCTTTACAGCCATTGGAGTAGGGGGTGACGGTGATCAAATAGGTCTGGGCACAGTACAAGTTGGGGAGGAAGCAACTTGTACTATTTGTGGTGCACTGTTTGACATCACCGTTCCTGCCAAGTGCCGTCACAGTGTAGGAAACTGCCATGGAACTGGGTTGCCAGCTTACTGCTGCCGTGTTGTTGTCACACACCAGGGAGGCGCTCACGTTTGTTGGAGCACAAGGGGCTGATGGAAAACAAGAGGGGAAACACCACTGAGCTTTAAAGGCAAAGCACACGTTTGCTTGCAAGTAATGCAACTGGATGCTTTTTCTAAATTATCACAGGAATATCTCCGACTCACATTTGTAGCTCTTAATCCAATTTAGATATTAATTATAGCTTTTTCATTGGGAAAAAAAAACATCTAAACACATATTTCTTGCATTCAAAAAGAGTTGATCACAAATAACTTGGTTTGTAGTTAAGAAGATAAATACACTGGTTTAGATTAAGGTGGACCGGAGAGTAAACCCACAGAAAATATTTTGGGTTGAAGTAACCCTGTAGATGCTTCTCACCTGTCTGTAGCTGTGTGACCCCTGGCACACTGCTGTTGCACTGGTCAGCCACAGCTATCACTTTTACATTGTACGTGCGACCACAGAGCAGGGAGGGAAGGGAGCAGTCGGTCTGGCTGGTGCTGCAGGAGGCCGTGTTGTTTCCAGACTGGGCCTCTGCATAGAACCTCTTCCTGCCCAAAGTCTCATCCCAGCTCAGGAAGGCGATGCCAGTCGTACAGGAATACGTATACTCCACGTTTGCAGGGGTACAAGGCGCTAGATGAGGGATGGTACAATTAGTAAGAGCACCTCACCTTAACCAAAACCTTAAAAAAAAAAAGTTACAGCCTGGCCCCACAATTGAGAAACTATGGTCGATATATTACATGAGTTAACTCCCACGTCAGCACTTAACACTGTGCACACACAATGAACATGAACACAGAACAGCCTATAAAAACTACCTATTGTATGCAAGAAAAAATAAGTAATTACCATCATTTGACATGAGTATTTTAGCAAAACAATCTAAATTACAACCTACCTGTGAGAATCTGAAAGGTAGAGCTGGGTTTGCTCCAACATTGAGCTCCTCGTGCAGCAGCCTTGACGGAGTAGTTTTGTCCACACAGCAGGTTGCCCAGGACACAGCTGCTGTTGGTGGAGGAACTGCAGGATGTTGTGTGTCCCAGACTGGAGGTCGCATTGACCATGACACTTAGAGCATCCATGTCCGGAACCCAGGTGACCAAGGCGTTGTTGGCAGCACAGTCTAGGGTGTAGTTCTGGATCACTGGAGCACAGGGAGCTAAAGACAGGATTGTTGCACATAAGTAATTTACACTGCGTATTAGTAACAGTTTTTGGGTGAATCGTTCCAGTGAGATACAGTATGTTTAAGCTTGTTTATTTTTTAGAATTTGACAACCTTATGCCACATTTTTAGTATTCTGCATAACACTATGTTTATAAATTAAAACTGTGAATATAGTTGTTACAGTTTCTGGTTAATAATTGCACCATAAAATGATTTCGCAACAAGATAAAAAGCCATATTGTATATTCATTAAAAAACACCTTAAAGATATCCAGCACTAACAACCTTTACATTGGCTATTCAGTGTATTCAAAGTAAAAGGAAAGGAAAATTAAAAAAGAGGGCTCTTCACTTCTATCATGTCTTTCTTTACCTGTGGTTACATTAGTCTTGGCGAGTATGGAGCTGTTGCACTTCGCATCTCCTGCCAACACAGTCACAGTGTAGTCCTCCCCACAGTGCAGCTGGGTCAGCTCACAGGACGTGTTGTTGGAAGTACAGGAGTCAGTGTATCCATTGGCCTGAGCAAGGACTGTGTAATAATTTGCTCCAGCGCTGGCCCTCCACGTTACTGTCACCACACCAGAGAGGCAGCGCAGGGCAGCGGTCACATTTGTAGGGTCACAGGGTGCTGGAAAAGGGCGGAGGAGATGAATGTTATGACTATGCTAATTTTATCTCTGATCTCTGGCAGTGCTGTGCAGAAAGACCAATAAAGAAAAAAACATCTCTTAACTGAACTAATTAATAATGACAGAGTATGTTGATTAAAAAAAATACTATGTAATACTAAAAAAATACTAATACTAATTATTCAACTTTTGTGATGGTTATAGGATAAAGCTGGCATTATTCTGTATTTTTAAATTTTCAAAAAATCCCATGAAAAGAACAAAACCACAAATGGTTGTTTATACTTTCATTGACTTTCCCTTCTCAGTCTGTAGCTCTGTGTTCATGACTTCTATTGGTTTCTACTTATGCAAATCTTAAGAACAGGTCACAAACATTTTGTAAGCAGTACCCTGAAACAGCTAAGCGCTGTAGCTCTCAGTAAATGTCATTCAAACCGGAGGGAATAGTCAATTTGTTAGGAACCTTAGAATGTAAATGTAAATTTACCAGTTCCTGCTGAGATCATAGCACTCTTAGAGCTGTTACACCTGTCGCTGAGGGCTACCACACTGAGCACATACGTCTGAGCACACTGTAGGCTGGGGAAGAGGCATCTTAGGTCAGCTGTCATACAGGAAGTGGAGAAATCTCCCACTCTATTTAATGTGGAGATGTAGGAAACTGCACCAGCAGCTGCATCCCAGGATGCCTGCAATGCGTTAGTGGAACAGGCCACGGTGCCCTGGACGTTCACAGGAACACACGGAACTGAAAGAGAAATGATGGTGGTTATAAAGAGAGACATGAGAGATGAAGAAGCATCAGTAAATGATTAGAAAAGAGTCAAAATATTTTCTATATTTACAGGTGTCACCTTGTGCTTTAAGGCCAACAGGCAAACTTACCAGAATTAACAATGTCTGGGATGCTACTTTGTCCTGTACATGTGCTGCTGATGGCTTGGACTGTCACAGTGTACTGCTGTCCACACTTTAACGACAGCATACAGCTAGAGTCCTGTGTGATGCACTGAAGTGCAGTTCCATTTCTGGCCAGGGCGGTGGCGCTGTAGTTTAATGGGACAGATTTAGGTGCCCAGCTGATGGTTAGTGTGTTGGTGCTACAGTTCAGGGTGTTGCGCACATTCTGAACAGCACATGGGGCTGAAATGGGAGGCAAAGCCATTTAATTGAAAATGTAAGAAAGAGCTCCTGTATTTAGTGTATTACTTAAAGTTGCATTTATTGGTTTTGTTTTTTGGCCACCTAGAGGCCGAAGAGCTTCAAAAACAGGTACACAATCCTTACAGTTGTTGCTACATTTGTGATATAAAATAGTTACACACAGGGATACGTAAAGAAGGATTAGTGAGAAAGCATTTAGGAAAGTAGAGATGTCACTTGCTCTCACCAGTTGTCTGGATGACTGGCTTGCTGTCAGGACTCCAGCAGTCTCCATCTGAGGCCGACACAGTAAAGGCATACTCCTTGCCACAGAGCAGACCCTCCAGTTGGCAACTAAGCTTTGCTCCTGCATAACAGGTCACGTTATGTCCGTCTGTGCTCACTGCCTTGCCAGCGTATGACACAGCATTGGGGCTGCTGTTCCAGGTTAACACTGCAGCGTTATTGCTACAGTTCACTGAGGCGCTGAGCTGAGAAGGAGGACAGGGAGCTGCAGAGGAACAACACAGAGCATTTGGATGGTATGAGTTGGCCTGCGAGACGATACACATATTTCAGAATTGCCAAACTGTGATTTATGCTAATTTTTACTTGTTGCTCGTTGCACCACAGGGCTTCCTATGCTGGTGCAGGTGTCATCCACAGCAGCCACACTGATGTTGTACACCTGGCTGCATATTATGCCCTCCAACCTGCATGACGTCCTATTGGACACACACGCCAAGCGACTACCATCTCTACCCAAAGCAGCTGCAGAGTAGTTTTTGGCACCACGGCTTAGTTGCCAAGACAGTTCCACAAAACTCACATTTCCACAGTTTCTTATAGCCACCACATTAGTAGGCACACATGGGGCTGTGGGAGAGAGAATCTCACATGAGCTCAGTATGTTTAATATTATTGTAGAGGAGCTGCAAAACAGCTTCCACAGTTATCTGGGAATGATTAATATTGGATTTATTGCACAGCTATTAATGAAAAACAAAGCACACTTCATAAGTCAACACTGGATACTATCTTAAATGAATGGAGAATGTGAAATCAGGCCACTTTAAGTCACATAAATCAAAATGTAGAGACGTTTACTATTAACCAGAATAAGTAGACAGAAACTAGTTTCACATAAAAAACTGAAAGCTCTACATATGTACCTTCCTTGACAGGTAAGACTGAGGGGACACTGACACAGGTGCGATTGAAAGACGACACCTTCACAGTGTACTGCAGTCCACAGTCCAGTGTGTTAACGCTCAGCTTTGGCTGTGTGGTGTTATAGGAGTTCTGCTTGTTGCCGTCTGAGATCACGGTTATGTAGCCTTCTGCATTTCTGGATGCATTCCAGCCGATGGTCAGTCCACCTGTCCCACAGTCCACGTTGGCCTGCACATTGGCCGGCCCACAGGGAACTAGACAGAGAGAAGAATAAAGGAGTCGGTTAAAATACACTAACATTTTCCATGTGACTTCGTACACTCGGAGGTAGATACAGATACAGTATTTAGAGTAATGTGGATAGGCTGAGATCCTGATGTACATGCTGTAAATAACAAGGGTGTGATGCCCATTTTATATAGAGAAAGTAACTATGGACAGAATACCATCTTTGTACTTATCAGATCCTTATTGCCTGAGGATGGCACCACATGAAAGGACATGTTGTTACATGTTGAATTATCCTGAGACCAGGGGAGACTTTGTTTCTTAAATTTGTCATCAGAGCAGAATTTTAGTCTAAAGTGCACTTTGTTAGCTTCTGTTGTATGTAGCCTGAGCTGACTATAACTAGCTAAACAGATGTTGCTATGGACATGACAGCAGCTGAGAGTTTTGATGTCTTCATATGTCTTTACTACACCCCTTTAGCGTTTTTTTTATTAATTATATTGCTTCATAACCTCACTAGATCCCAGTAGGTGTATGTGAGAAAACATCTTATGCTGTGATTTTTATGTCCCTGTCCCTGCTGCAGAACCAGTTTGAACCCAAATTTGATTAAATCCAGTTGGTTTACTGGGATATATCCCAAACCACAACTGCAAAAAACAGTGTATTTTGGGGGTTTCTGAGCTCTTAGGGGTCTCAGGGGCCATTTTTAAATTTTATTTGTGCTGTTTATAGTCTGTAGTCATTTTTTCCTGAGGAGAAGAAATTTGGAATATACACTTGACCTACCAGATTCCAAGTCGATGGCATTAGAGGGGATGCAGGGGCAGACACCGTCATGGTAGCAGACAGTGACACTGTAGAGCTTGCCACATTTCAAGTTTGGTATCCTGCAGCTGGTTGTGGCGGAGCTGCAGCTGAGAAGCCCTTGGTATTCATCCACAATGATGGCGGTGTAGGAGTTCAGTCTGGGCTGACCACGCCATGAAATCAGAGCCTCACTGGCTGTGCAGTCCAAGGTGGCAGAAATGTTGTCAGGTAGACAAGCAGCTGGAATGAGGGAAAGATGCAGAATAAAACAACTATTTTAATCATGTTATATTCAATCTGATTTAACTGACAAATATAATAGTAATAAATATAGAAATGTTCTGATAATTTGCTTTGCTGAAATTTGATCAGCTTATTAGATATTTTATACATCATGGGCATAGATTTGTTCAGTCATTTCAGATTCTGATATTTTGATCCTTAATGACTCAAAACCTCCTTCTGATGCAAATAAATGTAACTACTTCCACCTGTAGTTAATTTGAGAAGTTACTTTAGTGGCTTTACAGAAAAATACCCCAAAAGAAGACAAACCATCATTGTCACAGTACCTGTCTCTGTGGCAACCATCTTGCTCTCAGAGCTGTTGCACTCCAGGTTGGAGGCAATGACGTACACTGTGTAGTTAGTGCTGCACATCAGTCCCTCAATCGTGCAGGTCAGATCCATGGTGTTACAGGTGCTAATGATGCTATTGCTGTCCTTCACTATGGCCATGTAGAAAATTGCACCGCTGCACAGGTCCCAGGTCACTGTGATAGCATTCGATCCACATTTCTTCACTGCTGATACGTTCTGTGGCGTGCATGGGGCTGAAAGACAGGAGACCAGGATGAGAAACCTCCAATTTGATAAGCTCAAGGTTGGTGACTTGAGTCGACACCCCACAATTTAATCTCATCACTTAGTCAAACATAAATGACTTTGTCTTTGATAAATAATGAACCTGAACTCATGATTAATGTCACGATTGATTCATCTGCCAGTTACTTTATTGATGATTGGTTACTGGTTGGATTTCTTTTTTTTTTTTTTCAAACAGCAGTCAGAAATCCAGAGTCCTTGTTGCATTATGATATAAAACAGTAAAAAAGAAGCATCAACCTATTTTGAGAACAGGTGGAACATAAATATTTCTATTTTATCTATTTTATTTTACCTCCTTCTTTGACAAAGATTGTATTTTTACCACCACGGTATTTACAGCAATGCATAACATATATATGTACTAATATGATCAGTCAGGATGCTCAGCTATAAGGCATAAGTAATTCTTCCTGAAAAACTTTATTTGTATTGGAGTATCCTGAATTAGGGATTTGAAGATTTTTCCACCACTGCTTTTGTCTAATCTAACAGAAATTAATATCTTATCCTCACATGTCTCAGCCACAGGCCCCAGTGACTTTGGACTGGCGCATTCATCATCGAATGCTGTGATGTAGATGGTCAGGGACTCTCCACACTGGATGCCCTCTATAGCACAACTATTGGAGACTGAGCTGCAGTTGTAGCGGCTGCTGTTTCCCTTGTTGCCGTAGGCCTCCACAGTGTAGCGTAGAGCCCCCTCCGCAAGGTCCCATTTGTTGAGCAGAAGGTCTGAATGGCAGCTGGTTGATGTTTGAAAATTCTGGGGAATGCAGGGTGCTGGACACAGGCAAAGAAGCCAAAGAATAATGTATGTTATGTTTTATTTGTAGTTCAACAAAACCTAAGGTATATAGGTAAATATAGATTCCATTCATCATATCATAATAGGACAGGCCTTTATAACTTGGTCAATACTGGGCATGTATTTGACGTATAATACTGGATCTTAAGAGCAATCCTAGGAATGATTGCAGCTCATTGCTGATCATATACAATAACTCCAAAGTCGGGCTCAGCAGGTGTGTGCTCACCTTTTCTCAGTCTCCCTAAAATTTAAAGGCATTATTGTATTTTGAGAAATTTTACTAACGTTTTTAAATTTGTGAATAGGAATAAAAATGAAGTATTTTAACTTAATGATAATACAATCCGTTTACTCCGGGTACTCCGGTTTCCTCCCACAGTCCAAAAAACATGCATGTTAGGTTGATTGGTGACTCTAAAATTGCCCGTAGGAGTGAGTGTGAGTGTGTGAGGTTGTCTGTCTTTGTCTGTCTATATGTGGCCCTGCGACAGACTGGTGACCTGTCCAGGGTGTACCCCTGCCTTCCACCCGAGAGAGAGCTGGGATAGGCTCCAGCAGATCCCCGTGACCCTGAACAAGGAAAAAGCGGGTATAGAAGATGGATGGATGGATGGATGGATGGATAATACAATCCAGATATATAGCTGCCTTATTGGATTTTACCAAAAATGTCCAGTAGAGGGCACTCTCATCAGAGTGCTCTGTCTAAGAGCTGGGTTCAACTCCTCAGTAAATATCCTGTTACAAAAATTAAGGGAACACTTAAGTCACATACTGGTTTTGGATAAACTAACTATTTAAGTTGAAAATCTTTACTAAAGTGCATTAAAATTTGTTTTGAACAAACTGACATAGCAACAGTCAGTGGAAACCAAAATCATCAACCCATGGAGGGCTGTATTCAAAATCACATTAAAAATCAAAGTGGCACATGATGTCCTGGAGGATCCCTGCCCAGACCTGGATCATGGCTTCAGTGAGCTCCTGGACGGTCTGGTGGTGTTGAATGAACTGAGACTTAAGGTGCTTAACTGGATTTAGCTCAGTGGAATATGAGGGCCAGTCAGTGGCATCAAGGCCTTCGTCATCCAGAAACTGCCTACACTGAATTGGCTGCAGGTGCTGCCTCATGCTGCGTCAGAGGTTTAGAAGAATCAGCCAGGAAGGATAAGGAGAGAGCGATTGTCTGTGGCCACCACATGCAAAACCTTTTAAGGATTGTCTTGCTTCTGCCTCTCCATTGCACCTGTTGTCACCTTCATTTGCACTAAAGCAGATGAAACTGATTCACATTTGCTTTTGCTTCCTAAACGTAGAGATTAACTGACCTATTAAGTGTTTCCTTAGTTTTTTTTTAGCATAATTAATGGTACAATCGTACAAAGATTGCAACACCTTCAAGCTGCAAACATTATATAAATAAATATAACCAATAACATTCATGTTCATACTGTAAATATATCCTTATAGAGTGAATGCACCGTCCTACCTGTGCGAATGTCAACAGTGGAGCTAACCTGGCTGCTACAATCCCCAGAGACCGTATACACTGAGAAGAAGTAGTGTCGTCCACACACAGTTTGTGTGAAATAACACACGTTGTCTAAAGTCAGGCACTCCTGGACTATTCCCTGGGCACAGACAAAGTACACAGTATTTCATAAATAGCTGGTTAGTGTAGTTTAGCACTGGCTGTTTACCTTTATTTCCGGTCACAATATAACTTTAATTTCACCATCTATACAGTACTCAATAATACTACTACTACTAATAATAAGAACAATAATTTAATCCAGATCACAATACCTTGGAGTCCACAGCTTTGGCCCTGTAGTAGTCTGTATTCCTTGTCCGCTCCCATGAAAAGACGATAACTTCACTGGAACAATCTCGCAACAACGTCAGGTTCTTGGGCGGACAGGGCACTTAGAGACAAGGAAATAAATATTTATTTCACTATTTATTCATTCATTTTAACTGAGTAAACCTGTTTTCAAAATCTCATGTGCACCGTCAGTACCACCTTAGATTAACAAATAGATATAAAGATATCTATCTATTAAAGATACGTAGACAGATAGATTCATGGGCTGATAACATGATGGACAGAAAAGGTTAAAAAACAAGTAAATAGTGTTAAATATCAAGCATCTCAAATCCCTTTTCAGGTAAAAACGCCCTGATACCAAAGATTATGCTCCAATGTTGCTTTTCACTGCATGAGGTTTCAGGTTTACCACAAACACTGGCTCATTCTTAACGGGCTGAACACAGCACAATATGATAGAGACAGTGGCGCTCAATATGATATCCAGCTTTCGAAGGAGACACCTAGTGATGTACGCAAATAAATGTGAACATAGAAACATCCCAACAAAACTAGGAAAAACAAGTTGTCAACATATTTTCCTAAATGACTAATCCCTGATTTTTAATCCTTATCCTGCAGTAAAAACAAACTATTTTTATTATTTTATTAACAGTCCAATATTCAGAGTAGTCTTACATTAAATTACCAGTTTGCTTGGATTATGTGTAATATTTAGGACAGGTATATGTCTTCAGAGGATAATCAAACTTCAATCCAAGAACATGAAGCCCACTAAAAGATTTATGATTACAACACCAAATCAAATACGGCTAAACATGACGTCGTTTCCTTTTTCTTGTATCTTTAACCTTTTGCAGAAAGGTTTTACATCACCAGATTGAGTTATTTAAGGTTTTCTCTCAGGTATTAAATGGCTGTATACTTGACATGCAACAACAGCTGAGTGGTGCACAATGTGGCATCAGAGGTGGGGTTGGATATAGAATCTCTCTGACAGAATGGAGCGATATATGAGATGAACAGATTAACTGCCTGCACAATATAGATGATGGGGTGGAGTGGTCAAAGTGTTCATCATCCAAACGTAAGTGTCATAATGCTGTTCAGCTGATTGGCAGTGAAGAATTTGTTTAATCAGATGACATTTGCTTCTGCAAAATCACAATAGAATCCAGAGCTTATTTTTTTCCACTTTCTTCAGTGTAGTCTATTATTTCCATGCATTTTTAGAAAGCTGCATCTTCTCATCTTTGGTAGTTTTTCAAATTTGCTTTTCTTAAATAAAAAAAAACCAAAAGTGATAAATCAAAGGCCTGTGTCTGAGTCAGCCTAAACTGAGAGAAAAAGTAAAATCAAAACAAATTTGGGACATTTGTCACATGATTATTCATCTGTGGTCAGTCTTTAATGCTGTCCATGCTGTTCATGTTACGTTGCTGACACGTTATCCTGAGGTTCAGCTTGTAATGTGCTAACCTCAGATTTAAAGGAGCACTGATTTTACATATCATTTTCAGTTTAGTTGGCATGAGTCATGCAACTCTGACATGTGAAAACTTGTATATTCCCATTAGGTTCTCTCAGTTTGGGCTTAAAGACCAACAGAAACCCTCTGTTGAGTGTTGATTCTGATCAACTTCTGCACTCTGCACCCTGCTGGCACAGACTTTTCAATGTGAAGGAGATTCTTTGTCCTGAATTGATTTTATATAAGTTAAACAGATTTGATGCATGTATTATACATATACTTACAACATGTTCAGCACGTAATGATTGGTGGAATAATTAGCAAAAGTCCTAAGCAAACAGTTCAGCTCAGTTAGCTGGTTGTGAAAGAGTCATGTTATCTCTGTAGCTCACATTTGTGGGAGATGTCAGTGTGGGTGAGTTTTTGTTTCAGCTTCTTGTTTGTATATGTATTCATAGATGTTTGTGTCTGATTGGTCTTAGGTCTTTGTCTCACCAGTCTCAAAAATGGCTGAGGTGGCATCAATCGTGTTCTGGCAGTTGCCTGATATTGGCGTCACGCTGACCGTGTAATTCTGGCCACAGGTCAGTCCGGTGAGCTCACAGCTGAGGTCCTGGCTGCTGCAGGTCAGCTGCGTGCCGGTACTGTCTGTCGCCATGACCTTATAGGAGTCAGCCCCAAACACAGCTGACCAATACACCACAACAGACTGAGTGGTGCAGAAGTAGTCCACTGATACTGATGAGACTGGTTTCAGCTCTGCAAATAACACAATACATTAGAGTAGTTATTTTGTGTTGTTTTGTTTTTCTGCATAAGTAGGATGTCCAATAGAGAGACACTTTATAGAAATGCTGGAAATCTGTGAAGATGGGAGAATGCCACCTTTTGGACAACATAGTGGAGATCATTACTGAGTGTGCTTTAGTTTTCTAAAAACAGTTTAACACTATACCATCAATCTATTCATATTTCCCCCACTTCTAAAGTCGTCAGCTGTTTTTCAACTCACAGGCGTGATGTTGCTCCAGTTACAAATATCACATTATTTCTGTTAATATTATTTTCGGGGTAATGGACAGTGAACATAGTAATTTATTACGAACAGCAAGCTAAAACTAATACTGCGTAATATAACGTCCTGCAATAAATCCTCCCTCGAAGGCGATAATGTTTAGTTTTTCGTGGTTTAAAGATGTGTATTATTCATTTTGAAGACGTCATTTGTGGTGCAGTTGCAATGAACTGTACTAACAGACGTTTCCATTATTTTGTCCAACCCATCCATGAAGCTCCGGAACACTATATTATGCAGTTCATTTCAGTAGCAGCACAAACTACAGCCCCCAGAATGACCATACAGTTGAATCAATGCATTTCTAAAAGTGAACACTGAGCCCTCTATGAAGGTAGGATTTATTGCTTACTATGTGTTGATGACTTTTACCTGGGTGGAACGCATAAACTGCCAACATGTTGCGACAAACTAAGAGCAATTCCAGGTCACATATCTTATAATTAAGACACAGTAAAAGGGGCAACAAACCACTTCTGATTTTGTTTTTTTGCAGGTTTATTTTACATGAGACAACAAGTAGGTTGTGCACCTTAATCCTTTTCCCCTCAGGATCATATTCTGCATGTCTGAAAGGAAAGCCTCAAAGAGAATAGCTGACCTAGATCCTAATCACCAGCTTACTGATATTGGTTTAACTCTGTGGACTTACTGTTGGTGGTGTACAAGTAGTCTGTGGGCTCACTCGGCACCAGGAACTTGCTGAATGAGGACACAGATATCAGATAGGTGGAACATGGGAAGATGCCTTGTGCATCCATCTGGGTATCTGTGACGTTCTGCACAGTCGGACTGCTGCTGGGTTGATCAAGGTTCTGGATGGTGACCCGGTATAACAGCACATCCTTCACTGGTTGCCATGTCACCTTTGCTGTGCTCCGGCTTGTCTGCGTTGCATTGATGTTCACCGGAGGTGGCACCACTGATGACAAACATACAGGGACTTACTTAGAGGGAAACATCATACAACATCGACCCATCTATTATCTACCTGCTGTTTTTAGGGTCACAGGGCATCATACAATATATCAGTTGAAAGTATTTATTTTTTAATAATAATCTTTTTAAGAAATTAGTTCGTCTGAAGTAGTTCCAATAAAAACTATCCACAAAACGTCTAGTTAACATAAGCAATGGTTTGCCCTTCTGTGGTTAAATGTAGAGACATCACATCCATCCATCCATCCATCCATCCATCCTTAAAGTCTCCAAAGCTCCACATGGACTGGGACTGCTCACTCACATGTCGTGATGGTCCTGACTTTGCTCCCTCTTCCCAGGCCTGCCTGGTTCGCTGTGTAAACGTAGCAGTCGTAGTTTGTGGAGGGCTGCAGGTTTCTCACTGTGGCGGAGGTGCTGGTGTAGGTGAAGTTCAACGTTTGCCCGGTGGCCTGAGAGCGCACCAGCAGGTAGTAGTACTGCGCCGAGAGTACCTCAGACCATTTTACAAAGATGGAAGTACTGGACAGCGCCTGGCCACTGTCTATCTGCGATGTGTCGGGGACTGAGGGAAGAGCAGGGGGAAAGCGTCGTGTAAGGAAGGTGTAGAACAGCGCTGCGTCCGTGCGTAAAGACGCATGAATGCTTAAAGTAAAATTTAATACAGCTCGTTTCATGTATGGGCTTACTACATTTCTGGGACTTTGTTAGATATTTAGATTTAAACGTGTAAATATGTTTGTTGTGTTGTTGGTTATGCAGGTAACTTTACCTGTGGATGCCGCAGCTGTAGTCACGCACATTACAAAATAGAACTGGAAGACTTTAAGAGTCACAGTGTACTCGGATCCAGGTCGCAGACCTTGCACATCCTTCTCTGTGACGGTCGGTGGAACACTCACCACAACCGGTGCAAAACTTAAATTGTTTTTCACTCGAAGGTCCAAAAAATAGCTTGTTGCCCCAGGATATGCTTCCCATTTTACCAGAATCGATGAGGGGCCTGAGGGCCTTGCTGACAAGATGTTACACCCTTTAAGAGATGGAGATACAAGACACTGAAAACATGAGTTTTGTTTGAAAAAAAAAAAAAAAAACAATATTTGAAAGTTACCAAATGGTAATCACTACAATTTGAAAAAAGAGCATAGTTGCCAATATTTTTTTATCATATTTGAATTACACACAATGACTATATCTATAACATCTTTAGGTTAATCGATTCTGATTTAGAAATGAACATATATTTTAAGTCTTGCAGACCCACGCTAAGGGCCTAAATATATTTCCAACTAAATTTCCATTGTCTACGTACCTTGTGCACTACTGGGTATCTGTAAATAAAAATAATGAAATCAGTAATGGTGTAAATATTTTGATACCACATTACATCAATTTACTGTGCTCAGTTTTACAGGTTTTAATATAGAAATGATATTTACCTGAGTTAGAGATACCAATGCTAAAGAAAAGCTTATAGCTCCCAACAGTCCCATCTTAATGACATTGACTGCAGGATTACAGTTACTTTAGTATACAAGGGAGTCAAACACAAAAGGTGTTCTGGATTCTTTTGAGCTTTAGTCCAGTGTGCATGGGAACCAATCAGTATTCCCCAAATGAGGATGGGCTGTCCCACCAAAGCCCCAAGCACTCAGAGCTGCCCTGAGAACATGACAGGAGGGAGGGATGAAGGTGGGACTGATGGATGGATGGATGGATTAATAGATGGATGACACAGAGTCTGTCTTTCTGTCTCTCACATCTACAGTTTCCATAACTTCCACTGAAATTAGACAGCCATTTCCAGCAGTGCTACGTGCTACTGTGTGTTATTTCTTGTCTCCCTCTCATAGTAGAGAGTACCACAAATCTGCAAATCATTGTACACTTTTCTCTGTTCTAACTCTAATACACTCCTACTTTGGGCTCATGTGGCTTGTAACAGATTAAAAAAAACACACTTACCATTGGTTTATCAGTTTGATACTTCATAATGTTTTCCTTTAGCCATAACACATAACATTATGTCGCTCTGCCTAATACTGTTTACACAGGAGTCATTTGCAATAGGCTGAGGTTCACAGCACGTGAATCTGTTGGCTTCCATAGATATACTGTGTGAAAGAGCACAGATCTGTGTGTCATTGAGTTATACAGTTATACAGTGTACAGTATTTCTCAGTATATCAATATTTTCACCCATTTGACAAAGGTACAAATAAATTTTAAGCACAAATGACTTTACAAGACCCACGGTTTGGGAGATGCTCTGACCCAGTCACTCAACCATCACAGTTTGGCGCTTGTCGAAGTCACTCAGATCCTTGTACTCTCCTGTTTTTCTTGATTCCAACAAATCAGCTTCACTTGCTGCCTAATATGCCCCAAACACTGACAGGTGCCACTGGAACAAGATAATCAGTGCTATTCACTTTAACTGCTAATGATCATAATGTTATGGCTGATCAGTGTATTTCTGACGTTCACTACAGAAAGCTCTCAGAGAGTTGAACAAGGTTAATTAAAGTAGATTTTCACATACTCTGTATCTATCTACACTCTGTTGGTCTTAAAGTTCCAGTGCAACTTTAAAAAATTAAGAAAACATCTTTACAAAGTTGAGAACTGCACATTATCTGAATATTGCACCTGGATTTGTCTATTTGCATGTTTTACAACGTTGTAGCTCTCAGGGCCACCATACCTTTGTGCTCAAGATGATCCCAAATATAAGTATATGAGAATATAAGTATATGACAATATGCATTTTTTTGTGAATGGGACAAAATAAATATAACTTATTCATTTGGTGTAAAAAATGCTCAAACATCATTTGTCACCTTCATCCAACAGTTTGTGGCAAAAGGAAAAGTTTACCTTTAATATTTTTATATTTTCCTTCTTTCTCTTTCCATTCTTTATCACTGTGGGTATCAAAAATCTGAGCATATGCTGTGACTTCACACATGTCCATCTTTCTAGGTTAAGTGTTTTGTTTTTCCCCTCTGTAAAAATACCCGAGATAAAGGCTTGGGAGGGGCCATCCTAGCACAGAAGACAAGTGCCACTGAAACCGCAAGTAAGAATGCGAGGTTGAGAAATAGGACTGTGTCAAAGTAGGATGCACTTACAAATTTCATCGAACTGTTAATAATTGGATCTTCCTTAAACTGTCAGCTGTTGAGGATGGGAAGGCCTTTTGGTCATGGATTTTGATGGAAAATGAACTTAATTTCCTCATAGACATACTAATCCCTGAGTTGGCTTTGTGTAGGAAACATGCCAGGCTGAAAGGGAGCTTTTATGATTAGAGGACAAAGGGCTATCACCTCCTAGTTCTCATCACGTATTAGAAAAAAGGAAGTCAACATGAAAATGGATATGGGCCACAGTATTTCCAGGTAACTTTAGCTGCCCAGCATGAATAATAGAGCAATTCTGAAACGTGGTGAATAAGGACAAGTGATGTGTGAGCGCCTTGAGATTTCATTGTGTTTTTATGTGCCTGCGAAGTGTCCTGAAGTAGACAATGTTACAGGTCACAAGTAAAGAGCTAGTGATGCAACTAACCACAAATTTCTCGAGTCACTGATGTCACAGAGCTGTCCACACCTGTTCGCTAATACTTGTACAAGTGGAGAAGCTTTAAGGAAATTTTGAGGTGGGGAATTTCTGATGCAGAAATGTTATCAGAGACTCTACGTGAACAGTAAACTCAAAATAAGTACTTCAGAAGAAGGTACCCAGTCAGTACAGTACAGTTAGCTATCAAAAGACCATCACCTCAGGTCTATTGGCCCTCAGAAGATGGTTATCCCAGTTTAACACAACATGCCTGGCAATGTGGTAACAAAGTAGACTGGTGTGGTACCTGCCATATGGTAAAACTGCTGTCAGGTATCCGCCTTGTACAAAATCTGACCCACCACCACACGTACTATTCGCACTATTATGTTCCAGGGGGCAGGAACAAGAGGGAGACTCTTTGTTCTTCACCATCACAGAAATTTGTTATGGGAATATTACCTTGGTATGGTTCGGTAGCCAATGCACATAACATTGACGCCTTGGGCCAGGATTTGGAAAATCTAACTAGTCTAGTCACAGATGGCATGCTTCAATTGACCCACCTGATGCGTATGGTGGCTAATTCTGAATTACAGGACAGGATGGGCTTAGACCACCTAGTGGCTGCTCAGGGGGGGTTATGTCATGTAATTGGCCAAGAGTGTTGTACGTTAGTCCCATCTGATTTTGATAACATTACTGATGTGGTTTCTCATCTGAATCGTCTTCTTCACACACAGCAGTCCAGAGATGTTAAGTATGATTATGAGGGTTGGGATCTTTGGTCTTGGATGAGTTCATTAAGTTGCTTTGGTAAATTAAGATCTGTGGGGATGGCTGTAGTCACTGTCATCATAGGGTTATTCCTTCTCACGTGCATTGTGATCCCTGTTGTGAGTGAAGTGTATGCTCAAGCGGGCATTTTCCAACTTTTCGGCTTAATATGTGCGAATCGATCAACCACACCTCTCTCCGCCTGAGATGCTTGAGCTTGACATGTACGATTCTGATTCTGATTGGGAAGTTGCCTCTACTGTGTGAGTCTGCAGTGTGTCTGACATGTAAACACCGGTGATTAACACACATGTAAACAGTTATTGGTGATTCTGATTTTTCCATATTAGTACATTTTTTTTATTGTTATTCATTTTACAGGTATACGAGTATTATTCCCTCTGACTTTGCTTAGCTTTACACTCAGGGATGTCTGTGTTACGCAAAAACAGCACTGCTATATTTCTATGACCTTTTGTGACGAGGTACATTAAAATGTTGCAGTATTTGTACTTCTGATGTTGTGGTCAGTCTGTGGATCAATATATGATCCAGAGGAGGGAAATGTAATGGAAAAAATGAGTTTTAATGATTGATTATTCTCACTGATTATCATTGTTACTGTTTCTTACTGTATTCTTGGTTTTTTCGGTTTCACAGGTTTTCATTTACAGGTTGATTCACAGAGTTCACTAACACTTGTGTTTTTCATAATCATATCTGATGTTTATGTTCTTCCTGACCCAGTATAGTCTGACACTAAGGGACACAGTGTTCTCAAGGATGTTGGTGAAGAGCATCTGGGAGAAAGGTTCCTTAGGACACTAGGTGTGAGGAAGGGACAAGTACAACAGAGCACGTCCAGGATGGAGGGTTAACTGTCGAATAAGAATATAGAGTTTTAGAATACAGCCTTATTAGGGAATCACTTTGTAGAACAATAGGGAAGTACAGACTTAATTATCTGATTATGTGAATGATTATTTGCATTTACTTTGCATGTCTGTATAAGTAGCAGCCTCAGCCTAGTTGGGGCTGAGCAACTGGGGAACAACATGGGGAGACTCTGATCAATTGTGTTCAATTATGTTTGCTCCTTTCTTGCAAGAAATATATTCATAGAAGACAGTCGGTCCGCACTCTCTTTATTGCTCATCCAACGGTTGTTTTGCCACAACAATGTGTCAAAAACTTTCACTTTTCATGTTCCTATGCAAAAGTCTTTTTACCTGCAAATCACCAAATAAACACACCCTGCCCAGACTGTTACCTGTTAATGCTGTTACCTGCAATGGGAGGTGCCACTGGACACAAAACTCCTTCGCCCTAAACATCCAATCCCTGCCTTCAGACATGTTTCATTCAAATGGTTGAATTGCAATTTTCTCTAAACATGCATAAGAACTATGTCGACAATTTAACACCAGAAAAAATTGACATTTCAATGTGAGATGGGCTGAAAAAGAACAAGAAAAACATACAGACAAATGTGTCTGTCATAAAGACACTATACAATAATTAATCTATAGTTATGGTAAGAAATGTTGTATAAACAAACTCAGAATGTTTCCTATAGTTGAATGTTATAAAGGCTGAGTGAGAAGATGTGCATATCTCATAGAAAGGCCTTTTGAATCATCTTCCATGTTTCCACAGTATCATTAATGATAAACTATACTGCTCACAGGTCACTGGAGATAATACCAGAACCATCCCTATTGTGTTGAGAGGGACCTCAGTCAACTGAAACCTGTGCTGTGAAAAAGGGGCAGGGCGGCTCATGTTTGTGGGATAGTTGCCCTCTGGAGCTGGTGACTGGGTGTGTTTAAAGGCAAACTGCACTAAATTATCCAGCTATGCTTCTATTGTCAGGGGTGCAATAAGATCATTGTAAAGGCAAGAGATTATGGTGACCTGAGTGTTTCAATATAATATAATATATTAGGTTGCACATGTGCTCTAGTGATTCCAGAAAACAACCACCTGAACTCCAAAATCCTGCTTCAAGCTAGTTCTAAAAGCTCCTGCGTTTATTATTCCTGTATGAAATTTCAACTGCACAAAACAATAGACAAGAATTTGATGACTTACTTTACTGAATAAAGAATTTAACTCAGTTAATCCTTTTATTTTGTGAAACACGTGACTTTATGGAAACAAACCACGAACGACAAAACTGATGCAAGTTATTTTATTAATTGAAATGTACATTAGGTGTACACAGACACACTGACAGTTTACAGGTTAAACATCCTGAGAACAAGCAACATGACGCTGCAGACTGCAGGGTAACTCAGATCAGTGTCTGCCACTTATCATCAGGAGGCTTCCTACATGGGGCTGGAGCTACAAAATGTGCTTTAGTCTGTTTTTAATTAAGACGTCTTAACATAAAGGGGCAAAATATTTGATAAATTGTTCAAGATGTCAGTTTGGATTCTGTTTCTGTTTTAGTAACAGATATTTTTATGATCATTTAGCTCAGGGAAAATATAACTTTGCAATTACCTAAATAAGACAGCCAGAACTTTATCAGTTGTCTGTGGATTAAATGTTTAAATGTGTCTTTTATCAGATCTATACCATGAATGTGTCTGATACACTGAGCATGTATTTCATGTGTCCCAGGTACGCCGGGGAGATGAAGGAGGAAGAGGACGACGACAGAAGAGTTAGTTGTATCTTTGGAAAGAAGTCTGTGAAAACAAAGCACCAAATTCAGTCGTATCCAGTTTTTCAGGACACTTCATTTATTGTAAGTGAGTCACTAACATTTGACATCCTGTAACAGCAAAGATGGTCACTGTTTAAATCTTGATGTCAAGGTGTTTAAAATTCAAGTTATGTTTCATTGCAGCCAGCAGAGGGAGACTTCAACGCACAGCTGCAGGCTCCCTGTAAGCACTCTTTGAAATCATGACATGGTCAGTCTGAGTCTGAAAACATTATGTCAAACAATTTGTCAGTCAAATTTAAAATGATCGAACTACATATTTACTTACCTCGAGCTAGTCCACACTTCTCTTCCCTCTGTAGATCACTGGAGATTTGACATCAGAAAACATTTGAATGGTTTCTTAACCTTTTACCAGTAAGTACTTGATAGTGTTGGGTGGTTTCAGATTAACTTTAAATAGTTTTACAAATCAATGTCTTTATGTAGATCAAACTTTCTGAATGGTAACACACTCACCTGTGCCGATATTGTCCCCAGAGCATATGACTGCAAAGGCAGAAATTAAAAAAAATTCTGTCAAACTGTTTCTGTTCATAATGTGAAACTTTTGAACTGTATCATGTTTCTGCCCTGTAGTTCTTTAAATCAGAGAGTTCTGAAATTACCTTAATACATATTGTCAAATTAAATCACACATTTGATGTATTTATTTGGTTGTTTGTGAAACTGTACACTTACATTATAATAACATCACAATCTGAGGGTTAGCATTGCAATTTACAGGAAAACGTTTATTTGCAGATCCACAGATGAAATGATCTGACTGCACCACACTCTGGGATTCATACCTGAGTACAGCCTCCGGGGGCAGAACAGGACTTTTTTGCCCTCTGGTGTGAGTGGGGCCACCACTACGTGATAGACATCCCCACACTGGACGTTGCCAACATCACAGCTGTTGTCCCCATGAGCTGCAGTGCAGGTGTAGTTTTTGCTGCTTCCCACCATCTCTACAGTGTAGCTGTGGCTGCCAGAGCTGCGCCAGTAAACCCTCAGAGAGTTACCTGCCATCCTGTAGAGCCTGACACCTGACGGGCAGCAGGCACCTTGGAGAGAGAGGGAGAAACAGTAATGTTGTGGCTTTATTATTACACAAACTATATAGTCTGGATTTAATTATTTCATCATTCTTTAATGCAGTTTCATCTTTCCTTCTCAATAGGTAGAAAACATCACAACTAACTGGATGAGAAGCCCTGATAGGTGCAGTTGGACCTGCGTCCGCTGAGGCTGATCGCCTCCATGGCGATGGTGTAGTTGGTCCCACAGGTGATGCATCCCATGAGGCAGCTGGAGTCCCGGGTGTGGCAGCGGGCATTGCCGCGTGGTGATGTCAGTGAAGTTATGAATGAACGTGCCCCTCTGGTGATAGACCATGAGACATTGGTCACTGCCTGAGTTACCTGATCTACTGTTAGATTCACTGGACAACAGGGTTCTGTGAAAGAAAATGATATTCTAATGAATACTATATATCTAGGTACCAAAACAACATGATACTTTAACCTTTACCTGACATAATCTAACAACAACATATGTTATAATCCCTCCTCAACCTGCAGAACTGTTCATATTCCTGCTGCAGGCGTTTAAAATTAAGAAAGCTATCATCAAACATTAGAAAAGCTCCCTTGGCCCATACAAATGCACTTTTGAGAGGATCCCTAAATTTATCTCCTCAGATTCTTATCTTCAGTAACCAGGTGTCACTTTATGATCATGAGGTAAAATATATATATATATATATATATAAAAATAAAATATAAAATATATATATATATATATATATATAGCCAATTTGTTTACATTCTTCTGGCACATCAGCATTATCAAGAGTCATGTTGTTGCTGTGGCTGCATGTCTGTACATTTCCCATGTATTCAAGAACACATAAATACAGTGAGTGCACATAGTAGAAAACTGCAGTATAGTGTTTCTTTTTTATTATTGCATAGCTCAAACCTATTTTTGCCCGAGATCTGTACTTTTTAAGTCACTGGATCCATTCAAACCTTGGACAACTCACCTGTTTCCAGAAGGTCAGAGTAGCTGGGTAAACTCTGGCCAGCAGTGTTATTTGCTATGACACTGATTTCATAGGTGGAGCCACAGAGAAGGCCTGTGATGACACAGCTATTTCCTGGGCTGGTGCAAGTGCGCATGCCATCATCTCCCCGTGCACTCACTGTGTATAATGCTGCTCTGTTGTTTGCTGCCCAGCTGACACTGACAGAGGTGGAGTTTCTCAGATTAAGCACCAGACTGGTCGGCATGCAGGGGGCTGATGGGTGAGAGACGAAGGATTTAAAAGTTGACTGAGATTACAGAGTAGGTTCACACCTAGAAGCCTAAGCCTAAACTAAGTTTGTGTTGTACTCTATTGATTAGGTTTTTTTCTCTAGTAGGATTTAAACTTTTTAATTTTTTAAATCAGGAACCATATGCTGCAAAGTGACTGTATATTTAGTTGATACAGTATATGTGAACAGAGGTTTTCTACCTGTGTCTTTGGTATAAGCTTTGCATGCACGATTGCACCCGCTGATTTCATTGCAGGGTGTCACAACCACACTGTAGGGACTGTCACAGTCGAGGTCTGAGAGGGCGCACACCGGTGCGGTGTCATTACACCGGATGACCTCTGAACTGTCTGCAGCCCGAGTCTCATACAGGTCTGCACCGCGCGAGGCAGTCCATGTGATCTCCAGAGTGTCTGTGCTCACCACAGAGACAGATACACCCTCTGGACAACAGGGCACTAAAAGACACAGGAGAAACTCAGATAAATACACACTGATCATAACCAGAAAGACAAGAATATCAGTTTCAGAATGACTCAAACCTTCAGACATCTGCTGGTACTTACAGGTAGTGTAGTTAACAGTCTTCCCTTGAGGGCTGCTGCCAGCCTGGTTAAAAGCAAGCACAGACATCAAGTAGGTGTAGCCACACTGGCAGTAGAAGGTACAGCTGCTGCTGGTGGTGTTACAGGTCTCCCCACCACTGTCACCTGTTTGGATGGAGGTGCAGTTGTTGCTGGTAGAGGGGCAGGTCTTCTCACCAAAGTTTCCTCTCTTGATGATGGCTAGGTAGCTGTCCGCATAAGGAACTGTGTTCCATGTCAAAGTGCAGTTCCCGTCTGTCGACTCCACAACAGCCAGAGACTCTGGGGGACAGGGGACTGACAGCACAGGTGCAGATATCTCACTGTAAAATTATCTTCATTATTTCATCATTACTTTTGTTTTAATGGCAAATGTCACTTTCAGTTATGCACTGTGTGCTGCAGCCCATAAACATGCAGCATCACCTGTGTCTGTGCAGCTTAAATCCACTTTGTCTACAAATGTGTCAGATATTTCAGTGTATGAAATATTAGACATCTGTCAGAACCTAAATATCTGTAATTACGCTTAGCGAAATAAAGCCAAAATAAACAAACTAAAGGATTACAAATAAAACAACCATCAACATTATTATCTGATAGAACTGTGTGGGTCTGACTCACAGGTGGTGAAGACCTTGGGGCTGGATGGGAGACTGGGCCCAGCCTTGTTCGAAGCAGTGACCTGGATAATGTGTACCTCTCCGCAGTTCACTGGAGACAGGGTGCAAGAACTGGATGTGGCGTTACAAGTGAGGTTCTGGTTACTCATCACACTGTACTGAATGGATCCATAAACTTCCTGATTGAGTTTCCAGGACACAGAGAGTCCAGCCACAGCATTACTTATCACCACAGAGACATTGACAGAAGATGGTGTTGGAGGTCCTGTTAAAAGACCAAACATACACAGCAATGATGCATCAAACATACAGTGGGTGAACAGAAACTGTATGTGTACTTATTTATTTTTAACTCTACATGTAGAATATTTTAACATTTCATTTACTGGAGCTATTGTGTGTCTGTCTGCTGTAGTGTGTGATCTAATGGACACAGATCTCCTTACGTGTAGTCTGGTTAAGGTTGAAACTGCGCTCTCCCTTTCTACCCTCCATGTCCCAAGCAAAACCA
Organism: Mastacembelus armatus; assembly: GCF_900324485.2. NCBI lineage: Eukaryota > Metazoa > Chordata > Actinopteri > Synbranchiformes > Mastacembelidae > Mastacembelus > Mastacembelus armatus. Next base: position 4,336,201 of record NC_046636.1, on the reverse strand, counting down.
CTGATGACATAAAGTGAGCCAGCATCCAGGCCAGAGATGGTCAGATTGGTGTTAGAAGTGTTGAACGTCATGCTAGTGTTTGAGCCAAACTTATTTATGGACAGGGAGTACTGGACAGCATGAGGCACAGGGGCCCAGGACACAATGATGCTGTCATTGCTGGGAGAGGAGGTGGAAATCTGAGGTGGAGGCAAAACTGTGGAGGAAAGGTAAGTTTGACAAGTTTTTCATGTGTTCACTGTTTAAAGAAATAATGAATATGCTCAGCTTTAATATACAGGTCACAACTGTTCTACAGAATATTGATTTTAAAAATATATTGCATAGTATGTATAAATGACCAATAACTTCACTGGTTTCTAGATGAATCCCCGCAACATCCATCCAAGATCATCTGCCTGTGTGGTCTTTAACCCTTTCAAGTACAGTTATATTCAGGAGAAACCTACACTGTCCTCCAACTGGTGACACTTGCTGTATGAAATCACCCTTTTCAGGTTTTTTACTTCCAATGTGTGAACCTATAAGGCCTATCCATAACCTACTATGTTAAGCCCTGAAATAAGATTAAATCCAAAAGTCTATATTGTGAAAGCGTAAACAAAAAAAAAAACATATTTTTATGGACTCAGGATGAGGTCAACTCATGTGTTTCACTGAGAAAGGTACCACCAAAGCAGGAGAGGCCCTGAGGGGTAATACAACCTAGATTACACAGACACTAGGTTTGCCTGAAGAGGATGTGTATATACTGACTCACAGTATTGAATTTATTAGGACAATGAAGCAGATCAAGTGACTTCTGCAGGACATAGGGGTGAGAAAAGAGCTCATTGTTTTTCAGTGAAAAAACCCTAACCCTAACCTTCATTTTTACACACAAACCAGCCTGGGAGCACTATTTTTTTATTTATTTATGACATTTTGTTTTCCAGCTGTGAAAGTTAGAAATTGTGAAGATCTGACATTCTACCCACAAATAAAAATAACAAACAACAGTACCTGTCCTTGCAGTCACAGGAAGAGTTGGCTGGCTGTGGCCTCCGCTGTTCACGGCCATGATGCTGAGCATGTACTCAGTGTATGGTGTGAGGGACTTAATCTCAGCAGGAGAGGAAGACACTGTGTCTTCTCTGAAGAAGCCATTGGTGTTTTGGACACGTATAATGTAATTAGTTGCTCCAGTCTGCAAGAGGAACTCTGCAGTCAAGGTCCTGCTGTCCTTTGGCTGTACAGTCTGAATGGGATCCATCATGTCAGGGGCTAAAATAGTCAAGAAGAGAATATACTGTCAAATCTAATATAAAATTGCATGGCTTTAGTGGTTGATGTGAGGGCTGGGATATCTGTGTTAACAAAATATATCATTTTAAAACATTTGATCACATCTGAGTGTTGCAATTCTGATTCTCAGCCTGTAAAATAAACAGAATTGTAGCTCACCTGTTGATGATTCTGTGGTGTCACGGCTCAGTGTTGTGAGGGAATTATCAAGAGCCTCAATTGTGAAGATATACATGATGTTTGGTGACAGAGAGATGACAGAGCCCATCACTGTGTTTGGACCAAACCTGGCAAAAGCGATGGGGCTGTTTGGTGAGCTTTTGGGGGCGACAGTGATCTTGTATGAGCTGGCTCCAGAGTATCTGGTCCATTTGAGAGTCACTGCTTTGGATGTTGCTGAGAACACAGACACCTTGATAGCTGATGAAGGAGATGAAAGATGTGCAGATCATCATAGCATGTGTTGATCAGCCTGAGACCTGATTATTTACATACATATTTCTAATATAACCAAGGTTTATGCTTCTTCCTTCTCTGACAGTAATAAAACATCTACAGCAGAAAATACGGCAAAAGAGCATACAGTACCTGACTGGGTTGCAACCTGCAAATATATATGAGAAAATTATTAGCAACATTTTTGTATTTACATAAAATCCAACTACTTTGGATTGTATTTTACATTGCATTCCTTTTTCACCAGCATGCATTCTGTGCTTAAATTTAAAATAAGCTGCCTATTTTAATTTTATCCCATTACCATACCTGTGACCAGGTGCCCAGCACGACAAAAATCACCATCCACTGCATTGTGCCCATTCTTTGGCTGTCTCTCGTAGCACTCCTCTCAATGTTTGTCACACTTTGCAGCTCCTATTCGATAATTTTTTTAAATACACCTTAGTTTTAATAGTTTTACCTTTAGTTGAAATATCAGCATCTGGCCCCTCCCATTGGGGGGGCATATATCCAATAATAGTTAAGCAGAGATATGCACCTTGAGGAAACAGCAGGTCAGATATCCTGAGAAGAAAATACCTTTCTAATGATATTCTACACTCAAGGATGTAGTCAAGGTGCCAAAACATGTAGGGGTCTGCCAAAGGTAGTGGACTTCCCCTAGACATCTCAACTTACTCCCAGTCTCTCTCTTTCATACTTTGTGAAAGGTATGAAAACATTTTCTAATGTTTGTTTCTAATAAATAAATAACCAAATGTTAGGAATTAAACTACTCAAAATAATTATGAGATAAGATAAGATGCATGATATTGTCAAACTCAAGGGTCCAGGTAGAACTACTTTGTTTTTTCTTTGTTTGTTTGTTTGTTCGTTTTGGTTTTTTTTTTTAGAATTCAGTAGGCTAGTTCAGTGATACCCAACCTACTGTAGGAGTCCATTTCTACTTTTCTTAAATCTTAAGTTTTGTTGTAAATTGCAAATAATTAAAGTTCAATGTATTTTTAGCCTATGAATTTAATCCACTTGGGGATGTCACTCACGTTTAGACACTATTTTATGCAGCTGATTTTTGTTTAAGCTTGTTTTCTTGTAAATTTTCAGGTGACAGAACAGTAGAAAAACTTCTCTTTCGTGTTATTTTTTTTTAATAAGAATGAAAAATGTCTATTACAAGTCTAAATACATCAGGGCCAGAAGGGCTCATGAGTATATGGTTTTAAAAACTACAAAAACGATTAGTCGCACACTTGGTGACGCTGATGACGTCAAAGACCGAAGACACGACAGGAAGAGGCGCAGAGAAAATAAAACAACAAGATGGCAGCGGGTCTGGAGTACGGACTGAAAGGAATAGTTTGGAAAAGTAAGTCGAGTTCAACTGGAGAGTTTATAATGCGCATGGAAAATGTTAGTAAAAATAGTCTGATATTATAAGTTAATGGCCGATGAACTAGCTGCGTGCTGTTTTTAAAAAAATTTTCTTTGCGGCTTTTTGCAGTAAAAGTTGGTAAATTTGGTTTGTGGTGATCTAACAGGGTAAACAGGAGCAGACTAGACCCGGACCACCTGGTTCTGTGTTTCTAATCCTAATTTGATTTAGTGCTATAGGATGTTGTAGTCCACTTTAGCCGAAGTGAGGGCACTTTCTTCGTATCGCCTGTAGCCCCACCTCATATTTGTAGGCTCACAGTTTAACTAAGGTTTGTTTGCTATAAGTTATAACCCTAACATTCAGTAGGGCGTTTGTAGTTTGTAGTTGTGAAGTTAATGTTGTGAAGTTGTGAAGTTAATGTTGGTGTTTTCCATTAGTGTCGTCCTGTTCACAAGGGCCGAGGCAGCTTTGTAGGCAGCTTTGTGAGCAACAGCCCCAGGCTCACTTCATGTCTGCATAACCTGATTGATCACACATTTGTTGGAAAGTTGAATATCAGCCGTGTCCACCTGGCAGCCTGGTGTTTGTGTCAGATGCGACTCTTTCTCTTTCTATTTGATTCATTTCTCAGACGTTGTGTTATCAAATGACTTCTCATTTTTCAGTGTTTTGTTAATACTCACAAAACCACAGGAAGGTTGTGTTTTTCCATGATGGCAAAACTACTCTGCTTATTACTTTAACTAGCAGACCCACTGAAGTTTGTCTCATCTCATCTCAAAAGACTATAGGGCTACAGATTTATGATTATTCACTGTATCTGTCAATTATCTTCTTTAATAATTGATTGATTCAGTGAGTAAAATGTCAGGAAGTATTTAAAAAGAACCATTTTTCAGTTCTAATGTGTTGTTTTGTTTGACCAGCAATATATAATGCAAAAGACTTGAATTTACCATCCCAGAAAACAATGACAATATATTTCTACCATATACCTTATTATTAATCAGTTTTTCAAGTCGAAGTCTCAGACACTTACTTAATCAAGATTTAGCTCCATAGTGCTAGTTGGTCTCTGGGTGTCTAACAGCAGATTTTTGTCCCAGTATGGTCAACGTGCAGATGAATCCTAGTAGATTCATCTGCACGTGAGGTAGCTGTAAGGTTGAAGTTGAGCGCTTGGGTTGAGGTTGAGCAGCAAACAAACACTAAAAAACAAACACTATTTTTTTATTCTAGGAACTTAGAAATGTTAGGAACAAGAAAAAACACCAGTTGTGGCGTGGGCAAAAGTTCTGGGCTTCTTTACAACAGAACAAAAAGTGAACTTTAGTACCTTTATGTATGTAATGTGATTTATTGAAGCATAGTTTGATTAGACTATCAGTTTTAGGCTGGTTTACCTATTTAGGATGATAATCAATGAAGGCACAGATTTCACACACACATACATACATACATTCACTGTGAAATGATTATTCATCCCTTTTCCCAGTGATTACTTAATCAGTGAAACACCAAGAGTGATGACAAATGCAGATTTGCAAAACCTAAAATGATATGAAACTCAACAGATGTTCTGTGCAAAAGGCTGTTACCAGTCTAATAAATACACCATTAGTTGAACATCATGGACTGTTCATTAGTCACTTAATTTTCTTTCTATCACAAGTGTACTAAAACCACACGACAGCTCAGTGTAGTCATTTTTCTGGCTGTAGTCATGTTTTGTGTTGACATGTTTTGTCTCTCACAGGAATACAAGACACAATTATTGCAGACTGCAGAAAATCTAAAGTATGGAAGGTAGGACAACCTTCAGTCTAATCACAGAATCTCCTCTTTAAAGATCTAACTTTTATGTGGTTGATTCCACATGCACTGTCACTCAACACAGAACTGTACTTTATCTTTCTTCTTCTTCTGTCTTTTCATGTGGGATGTCATAGCCTACTGACTTATTACAGTAGATTGCAAACATTCACTATAAAAGTTTGTTTCTTGACAGATATTGATTCTGGATCCTTTTACCACCAAGATCCTCTCATCATGTTGCAAAATGTCCGATCTCATGTCAGAGAAAATAACAAGTGGGTTATGCTTCCATATCAGAACGTATTTTTACATCAAGCTTTTATTACACTGAGCAAACGGAAGTTAAAAAAAAATATATATATTATGTTTCTTTAGTTGTGGAGGACCTGTACAAGAACAGAGAGCCTGTTCTAGAAATGAAAGCCATCTACTTCATATCACCAACTGCTAAGGTTTGTAGTTTTATTCCTGTCATGATCAAATTGCATTACTGCATTGAAGTTTTGTTTAAAAAAAAAAAAAAAAAAGTTTTCAATCTAGTGACTTTTCAATTTCATTTTAAAGTTCTGACTCTGTTGTGATTATTTTAAAAATGTTATTTCATAGTGTGTTGATGCCTTTATTGGAGACTTCAAGCAAAAACCCAAATATAAAGCGGCATATGTTTATTTCACAGACTGTAAGTAATTTATAAACTTCTGCTTTGGTATAATCTACTACAACAACAAAATATCCAACATAAAGACCTCTTAACTAATTAATTAATTGTAATATTAGTGATGTTTTTTGTTTTTTTTTTAAACAAGCACCTGAACTAAAAGCTTTTTGGTCCCACAGACTGTCCAGACGACCTTTTCAACAATATGAAGTTGTACTGTGCAAAGTACATACAAGTGTGTAAGGAAATCAACCTATCGTTCCTGCCACAAGAGGCACAAGTGAGTGGTTGCAAAGTGTGTTCTTTCGGTTCTTTTTATTGCCATATTTCCTCTTTTTATGCAGGCTGTGTTGATTCCTTGTTGCTGAGGGAAATTCACTTGGTTTAGGTCGTGTTGCTACTGTGAGTTAGTGGTTTGCAATGTTCTGAGTGAATCTTTATTGGGCATTGCCTGCTTTAAGCTCTCATATAATGATTTTAACAACTTTCAATTTTGGCTTTGGCACAGTATAACTGGTCACTCTGTATTTGTAGAAAACTCTTAAGGGTTCTCAATTATTTCAAGATTTTTACAAAGCAAATTTAAGTCTTTTATACTTCGGTTAATATTCCAGCATTTGAAAAATGATTAAATACAGAAAAACTATATTATATTATTTATTATATTATTACATGCAAAGTTGTCACTTAAAGAATAGTGTTTTTTACACACGGTGTGTTGAACGCTTTTCAGGTGTTCACATTTGATAATCCCGGGGCTTTCAACAGCATCTACAAGCCCAACAGTCTGGACAAAATGAAGACACTGGAAACTCTTGCGGACCAGCTCGTCACAATCTGTGCCACGCTGGACGAGTACCCAGGAGTTAGATACAAGAAGTAAGGCAGAAAAGATTTAGTTTCTCCTCTGAAAATGCACCTCAGCCCTCAAGCAGAGTGACACCTTTTCTGAGAAAAGTATCAACTAAGACCATAGTGTATGCTTCCTTAATGGCAGCAAATTGGCCTAATGCCAGTTATAAGGAGTGGCTCTGTGTGTTGACTGAACACATTGGAAATATGTGTTTATCGTTGTTCACGAAGGAGTAAAGGCAGAGCAGAAAGCCCACTGTTGCAGGGGGGGGGGGGTACAGTGGCCACTTAAAGCACTTTCCCCGCATCTTCATATGTGAAGGTGAAAATCTATATAAAAAATACTGGCTGCTGCTAAACACAATCAAACACAGTTCAATGCATGTAAAGTTCACCCGTTGATTAAAAACTGGTAACATTGCAACGATTATGTATCGGTCTCACTGTGATAACTCCTGGAAAATAATTTCTATCATACCTAGAGACAGCAAGAACATGGAGAATGCCAAAACCCTTGCAGAACTGGTAGACAACAAGCTGGCCAGACACTATGAGCTGGATGACAGTGGCAAGAAAAAGGTAAGACACCTGCTGAAACAAAAAGAATGTTGACAATAAACAAGGTCTTAGCCCAGGCAGTAGATGTGAACCTGAAAATGCAGTTTCACTGACAACTTAAAACAAGGTATTATATAAAAGGAAACAAATGTTTCCAACTTTGCTTTAGTCATTCACATGTCGTTGCTCTTCACCTAAAATTTGAGAGAGAGACACACTATCATAGAAAATGAGGAACAAGTGCAAATATCATTGTCAAATAGTAACTATCAACCAGTAGTTTTGAAAAATTAAATAAATTGTGGTCTTATTCTATGTTTTCATTTGTGCATTTGCCCCAATCACCAGGGAAAGACTCAAGCACAGCTGCTGATTGTAGAAAGAGGTTTTGACCCCGTCAGCCCCATCCTGCATGAGCTGACCTACCAGGCCATGGCCTACGACCTCATTGATATCCAGAAGGACATCTACCAGTAATACAAGCTGTTTCTACTCTGCATTTCAGTATTTTCATATTGTCATGCTCATATGTCAGACAGTACTTTGATAGCTGAAACCAATTACCTGACGATTTTCGTGGCCAGGTACAAGGCTAAAGACGGTTCAGAGAAGGAGGCCCTGCTGAACGAGGACGATATGCTGTGGGTCAAGCTCAGGCACAAGCACATCGCTGAGGTCTCAGAGTAAGTATGTGCGATCTGAAGGATGAAGGTGTGCCTTCCTCACCATTACCTTCTAACCCTGTTTTTTTCTCACCATAGACAAATCCCCAAGATGTTAAAGGAAATATCAGCTAGCAAGAAACAGCCAGATGGGAAGGTACAGTTTTTATCCGATTCCTTGATTTCACTTCATACTTAAAATAAATTTCTTGAGCAAAATTTTCATTTCATTTTTTTCCAGATCACAATTAGCAATTTGTCCCAAATGATGAAGAAGATGCCCTCATTCCGTAAAGAGCTGACAGAGGTATAAACTAACAGTGTCAGTTTCCCTTAACTTAAATTTATCTGTTTAATTTGGTTTTGAGATTTTCAACAAAAACTCTTGCAGCACTATACATGAGCCGTTTTAGGGGCAACTGATTCAACATGCCAGTGTTTTCAGGACAGATGTGTCAACACTTAGTTGTATAATTATAGATCTGAGCAGTTATGTCATGATTGGGTGTGGTGCTTCAAATGCCAGTTTGAGTTCAGCATGCGTTGAAAGCAGAACAGTTAAAAATGTCTGGAAATCATTTTGAAACTCTAGTAAAAATACAAAACAAAATGTTCTCTGAATTCTAGAAAACCATTCATCTGCAGTTGGCTGAGGACTGCATGCAACAATTTTCAAACAACGTGGAGAAACTCTGCAAAGCTGAACAGGTCTGTCTGTGATCCATCCTAGATCCTAGATCTCTGCCTCAGTTTTCACCACTTACCTTTGCTGAAACAAGTCAGTAGGTGGGTGGTGAGTAGACAATATTCAGAAGGTAGAAACCATATAACCCCAGGCATTTGCTCTTATGATATGTCCTTAAGTCACACTGACATGTATGAGCTCAGAGTACTTTTTAGGACAAGGCAGAAATATGTTCATTGGACTGGTCTGTTCCTACATGTAAAAGTTAAATGTTCCTACCCTAAAGGAAGGATTAAAAAATGGATTTGTCTCTGTGTAGGATCTAGCAGTGGGGTCAGATGTGGATGGAATGAAGGTGAAGGATCCCATGAGGACTCTGCTCCCTGTGCTGCTGCATCCTTACAGCATCCACGACAAGATCAGAGCGGTGTTGCTCTACATTTTCAGTCTCAATGGTACACTATTCTTCTCCTCCAGCAGATTGTAAAGTAGTCTCTTGCTTTGTATTCTAATATTTCTGGGAACTATTTAGAAAGACTGAGAACCAGTCAGCCACAATATACATTATTGGCCTGTCTTTCCTGGAGGAAAATCTTAGGCAACAACTCGTCATGACATTTCACAGTGTAATCTGAGTGTTTTTAAAAATGTGAAGTCTGAAAAAAGTGTGTCAATATAGTGGTGGTGTCAGCTGTTTTCCCCCCCAAAGAGACTGTTGAATGGACCTAAAACCCCAGACTTGACCAAGACCTTTCTGTCTAGTTATTTGACAGAGGATTCATCCCCCAAAACACTATTTACTCCACTATATTTTCACACTGGTTTGTTTGTTGGTTGTGTGGAAACAGGAACAACAGATGAGAACTTAAGCAAACTCATCCAGCATGTAAAGATTGAAGACGAACGAGAATATATCCTGAACTGGAAACGACTGGGGGTCCCTATCATCACAGAGGTATGTGGAGAAAAGATGAATTTAATTAAGCTTGCTTTAATGCTTTAGATGAGTGTACCTATGGTTTAAAACATTATCAGTGATAAATTAGCTGGTGGCTGGAATTTTCATCGTTTTACACTTTCTTTTTTTGTTTTTTCTTTAAATTCTGTCTCATCTTGTTCCTGCTCATTGTTTTCAGTCTAGTATCTTTTCTCGCAAACCAACCAGACGGGATCGCTCCCAGGAGCAGACGTACAACCTTTCCAGATGGACTCCTGTCATAAAGGACGTGATGGAGGTCAGTGAGAGGAAATTACCATATTGTACAATCTAGACCATTAATGCTAGAAGAATGACTTGGGTACAACTAGGAAGGTGCTGACTGGCTCTAGATTGGATGTGGGATAGGAAGGAAAAAGAAGTTCCGTCGTTAATTGTCTGAGATCTCCACATGCTGCTTGATCTAGTTTACTGTGCTACTCCAGTCCCCTTTGAATGGGATTCATGAGAAAACCTATATACAGAACTGTGAAAGAGACATAAAAAGAAGTTATCAGATTCATGCCACCTGATAGGCAGTGCCATATTTGTGATCCATACTGGTTTATCTGTCAGTAAAAGACCTCATTTATAGCATCTAAAGGCACAATAAGGCCTCACTCCCCAGGGATGATTCTTCTCTTTCAGCAACATTGCTCTGTACTAATGGTCAAATGCTTTCATTCCTTTCATTGTACATTGAATGCATTCCATATAAGAGGTTAGTATAAGGTGGTCAGAAAATGTTTTGTGTTTAAGTCTGTTAAGTTATATGAGCTGTAAGCCATAAAACATTGACATAATAATATCATATATCTGAGGCGGTTACATTAAAAACTTGTATCCTTTTCTCCGAACTGGATGAAAACTGAGAGGCAGAGGTACCTCGGTGCCCTCTGGTCATAATATGAGGTTATAATATAATATTAGGTTTTACCCACTGAATCTCAGTTCTTTAATTTGACCGACCTGAAATTCAATATGTTTGTATTAAGCAGCAGGTAGGGGGTGTCTTTTTCCACATAGAAGGTCAGCCCTGTCTTTTTCAGAAAGACCGAAATCTAGGAAGAACTAGAACTAAGAGGTCTGTGATTACAAGTATGTCTGGGCTCATTACAAATGAGATTTGTGAGCAAATCATTTCATTGTTAGAATTAAAATAATCCAAGTGGAGGGACACGCACTGATGTGTAACTCCTTTGCTTCTTATAATTACTTTGCTTTGCCATTATTATTTGAAAAAAACGTTTTTAGAGCTGTTACCACCGAGCACTTGGTTGAAATCAGCTGAAACTATTCTGTTAATTTAAAACCATCTGAAATCTTTAGTAAAAAGCTGTGGGTTAAGAACCATAACTTTAATATGCAACATCTGAGACAGAAATACTTGCCAGCAGACTGATTCCAGTCTTAAACCACTTTTGAAATCATAGGATGTAGTTACCTGCTTTCTCCACAATTTAAGAGTTACACCTACAGTACATTTTTGTAAATTGGTTCTTGGTCAATTTACCTTTTACCTGCTGAGACTAGTATCACCAAATAATTATTATTTCTCTGCCTGTTATGTCTGTTCTCTCAGTGCAATCAATTACACATTTAAGGACCTTGACCATTTAGCTATTAAATCCCAAAATGCTCAGTGCAGCCCTGGAATGAAGTTCTCTTGAGTGGGTGTCGATTTAGGTCTATATGACTGTACGTAGGCTACTTAAGTAATACTTAAAACTAGCCAAAAACTAATTGGTTGATAAGGAACTTGTACAAATGACAAATAAATGAAGAATCTGTTATTCTCAGGATGCCGTAGAGAACAAACTGGACACCAAAGAATGGCCACACCAGTCTGAGTGTCCTGCTGCTTGGAATGGTTCAGGGGCCGTCAGGTGAGTGCCACAGTGAAATGCTCTGATCAGTCTTTGTTTTTAGAGTTGTTCCCAGTTACCGACTTATGCATTAGCGTCTCTCTGAAAGCCAACGTTTTGCTTTTTCTGTATTTAATGTATATGATGTTGTACAACTACTATTTCTACTAAAACTACTACTTTACAGTATCAGTATATTTCTTTATATTACAAATCACTCCAAGTTAATAGGCAGTTGTCTTTTCACTTTCATGAGAAGACAATGCATGCTAAAATAATCATATGTTTTACATATAAATACAGACAGTAATAGGCTGGTAAGTTAAAGCCCTTCATTGTTTTGGGCTACTATATATAGCTCCAGCCATGTTATATCTGATTGTTTGAAAGTCTGTCTTTGAAATCTAAAGTATCTGTCTACCACCCCCTCCCTGTGTTTGTCTTTCATGATGTTGATTTAGCTGTTTCTGTCCATAGTTTCAACATGCAAGAATCAGATTCTTTTCTAAATTTTGTCTCAATACATTTCTGTCATCCATCCTCTGCTCCACAGCGCCCGTCAGAAGCACAAACCTAATGCTCAGGATGAACGCCGAACAGGCTCACGCCTCATCATCTTTATTATCGGAGGAATCAGCTTCTCAGAGATGCGCTCTGCCTACGAGGTCACACAGGCAGTCAAATCCTGTGAGGTCATTGTAGGTGAGTATCATTACACCATTATAAAGATGAGGGATTAAATTACACCTTTCTCATGGCCTACATAGTATTCACATCTTTCTTCAGGAAGAATTTGTCCACCCTGACTATGAAGGAAAGATTTTTTTACTTTTAAAATCTGTTCTATTTATTAAATCCAGTTAATAGTTTGTAGAGTTGTGGTCATTAAACAGAATCAGATTTCACTACATATACAGTAATATACAATTGAATATAGTTAATTTCTACCTGCTTTTATTTCTAGCTGTTTTACACCCTCTAGTGGACCAGTTGCAATTATGAAAATATTTCATTTAAATCTAAGTCTTTTTTTTTATACTTTTATTCCAGGGTCTTCCCACATTCTGACCCCTACCAGTCTCCTGAATGATATCAAGGCCCTGGGCAAAGAGCCCATGGAGACTTTTACAATAGAGGAAAGGAGCAACGCATAAGAAGTCTGTGCTTCTAACTAACTAACTTTTCCACCTCCCAACATCTCATCACTCAGCAAATTGCACTCAACTCGGCCTTCTGAACTGGAGGCTGTGTGCCTCTTTACATTATACTCATTATGTTTTAAAATGCTTTCGAACATGGTGCACTGTATGTATGAGAACAAATGATCTTTTAAGTAGATTTTCTTATTGAAAAACTTTTGCCAGAAGCATGAGGCCTGCTTGTGGCATTTTTGAATTCATATAGCTTCTAGAAGAGGTGACTAAAAATATTTTAAATAAGAATTGTCTTGGCCATTAGTGTTTTTTTTTTTTGTTTTTTTTTGTCCTTAAAAAATACCAGCAATGTTACATGGTGAGAACTGGTAACCTGTGGCTAATGTATATACTGTATGTAAGCACTGGGTCTCTGCGAAGCTCTTCCAGCTTTTTTCATCACAGATGTTTATAAACTCCTAATTTTGAAGAGTGTTTTTAACATAAGGGATTTACTTTTTTCTCAATCACATTAAACTAATAAATAGATGAAGTGGTTCAAGTCCTGCCTGAGTTACACTAAGACTTACACTTAAAGGTAAAACCATAGGTAAGGTTGGGTGTTAATGTCAGAGATTCCCAAATATGCACAAATTGCATATAGTTCATTTGAACACCTTAGACCTACAAGCCCTGGGTTTACTTTAATCTGTGTTGAATTTCTGTAATTTAACTTTAGCTGTCACTAATTTTCTGATTGATTGATCAACCAATCATTTAAGCTTTTAAGTACCAGGTGAAATAATGAGAGACAAATGTATAGTGGGGGGTTAATTTAGTCATGTTTATTATGTGAGAACTCTCTAAAAAAGTATTAAATTGAATGTGATTTAAAAATTAAAGTGGCCATTCACGGTTGATTTGTAGTATAGCTCTAAAATTGCCTCCTCAGTGTTAATACCCTCAAACTTTCCATCCTCAGTCACCTGACCGTCCCTGCCCACTCACACACCTCTTCCTGTTTCATCAGTTTTCTCTCTATTTAAGCTGAAAGGTGCACCTGCTCCCCTGTGCTGTGCTGTCTGTGTGTTGTTACAGCATGAAAGTAATGCAGTACATTTAGGTATAGTATTATTATATGTGGAATATTAAAATAACAAGATTACATCCTGCTATCATGCTCAACCCTTATTTTGTTATTGTGTTTGTTATTTACAATAAAGCAAATTTTCTTTCAGTTTAAACTGAAAATGACAGTTCAAAATCATTTTTGATCAGTAGCTACTTTATGAGCTTAGTTTGTCTGACATCCTAATACACATATAGTATCCATTGGTGAAACACTGCTAGCCAGCTTTCTCTTATCCATTGTCCCTGTGACGGTGAAATGGAGTGATGTTTATTTGTATGATGCCGGAATATTGTGGCTGTAGATGGTCAACAAACAAGATATTACGCTGCGGCTAGAAAATCACGTGTTTTTACCCTGTACGAGATTTTTCGTGTGCGCAGGCGCGCACGGGTTTCTGTAGTTATGACAACGGACGCTCACAGGAAAGTGAAAACTCAGATCTGACTTCGGACATTTCAGCTTTTCAGCACTAAACAGCGTTTCTTTACTCGTTCCGTTGTAAAATAATCGTTGTAATCAAATGGATTTAGGTGAGTTATTTTCAGAAAGCCCGGGTTAAAATGCTGTCGAAAACATGCCAAAGTGATGCGGCTGCCCCGGTGCGCGGAGGTCTGGAGTCCGGATCACGGGGACAAAGCGGCGGGCACGGAGGAGCTGAAGGCGGTGAAGAGACCCGGCAGGCCCTCGGTGTTCAGGAGTGGTCTGACGGATCCAGATATGAGGGAGAATTTATGAACGGGTTAAAACACGGTAGTGGAAGGTACACGTGGACAAATGGAGAGGTAGCTAACGTTAGCTACTCAACCCATGGGATTGTTAGTCAGCTCTTTAACGCTAACGTTAATTTAATACCAGAAACAGGCACGAGCCTAACGTTACTGTAATTATTATGTTTATTATTTCTCAAGAATACAGTGAGAAATAAAAATCATAATCACTAAGAATAATAAATCATTGAAAATCATCAGATGTCACTATCTGGGTTGTGTTTGTGTACTGATTGTGTAGTACTACGAGGGATCTTTCTACAAAGACTACAGGCATGGGGATGGAGTGTACTGCTGGTCTACAGGTCATAAGTTCATTGGCAAGTTCTACCTCAACAGAAAGGAAGGATATGGACGACAACTGTTCCCTGATGGAACCATCTTTCAGGTACACTATCTACATGACAGTCTTTTTTTTTTTTTTGAACTCTAGATGCCCATGAACTCTCTCTCTTCCTCTCAGGGTTTATACCATGCTGACAGGAGGTTTGGTCCAGGTGTGGTTAGTTATCCAGATGGGCGTCAGGATGTGGGCCTCTGGCTCGGGGAGCGCCTGCTAAGGCTTTGTACCTCTGTAGAAGAGGGCTTTAGCCTGAAGAGGTTTCCTGAATATTCGGCCTACATGGACCCGGCTGCCACCACAGATTGCCTGACTCAGGTACATGGTGACAAGTCTCACCCACAGATGAATGCAAATACAAGTGATCATTTTTTACAGATTTTAAAAGAACACTGAGGTCTTCTGAGCCAGTCAAGAACCTAAAACTACCACCAAAACAACTTTCAGACACTAAATGGTTGTATCATTAGGGTTTTTTTAAAACTCTGCTGATTTAGTTTTCTCAAAGCTTCACTTTGTCATCATGTCTTTATAATAGTCATTCAACTCTACTGGACAATATAAGAAAAATAATGCAGCACTAGGAAAATATATTTTTCTATTTACACAATCAGACGTGGTAAATTATGTCACTAACATATTGTATGTATGTATTTGCCAAAGTCTCTGACCTCTTTGCTCCTCTCTTTCTCTTACCAGCCTCCCAGTCACACTAGTGGTCCACAGACAAAAGCCAGGACACACTGTGAGGTAAAGCACTGCTATAATGAACAATTATGTGTTTTCTGACTTAACTCAAAACAGAATTTCTCATCTCCATCAGAAACATAAAGACCGAGATCCATTGCCAGATGAAAGTTTTGTCCTTCCACCTGGCATGGAGAGCTTCTCAACAGATGGTGACCACTTGCCACTGCCGCCTGGACGAAGGAGAGAGTTGGATAAACACTGTTATGGTGAACTGTGGGAGCCAGAAACAAATCCACACCAAGGCTATGAACGCGACCCACTGTCCACCCTGCCCTTACAGGCCCGCATGCATACTCACATACACAAACACAGGTCAGACATGCTAAATAAGTACTGTTTGGGTATTGGTAACAAAAAAACATTGTGTGGGCAAAAAGAAATATCTGGCATTCTGTGCCAGTATGACTGCAAACAGTGTTGCAAGTTACTAATATCTATTGTTTGTCTGTCAGACTACAGGCTGAAAATGTGGACTGGGATGTGGCTGCTGTTCTCTCGCTGAACAGGGAAGGCTTTGGTCCTAAAGGGCCTTTGGAAGTCAGTTCAGAGCAGCTGATCCAGGATGCCTCTCAAGGCGAACTGCAGGCTGTTTCTCAGATCCTCCAGAGCAGTTTGGTCCACCCTGATGTAGCAGATTCACAAGGACACACTGCACTGATCGCTGCCACAGTAACACATTATGATTGTGATTGTTACCCATTAACAATGGAACCATTTTGAATCTTTCACTTCAGTCAAATTATAAGTAATTACAGTAAAAAATAGAAATGATAGGTTTGTTTTTTAATTTGATGTTTGCCTCTCTGGTGTGTGTTTTGTCTGTCTTGTACCTGTCAGGTAAACTGCCATAATGATGTCATCCAGTTGTTGTTGGATATGGCTGCAGATATTGACAAGTTGAATTGTGAAGGCATGTCTGCCCTTGCTGTTTGTCATGTCCTATATTACCCTTTTCAGTCCCTGCATAACACTTTGGCTGAAGCACCTACCCAAACTCAAGTAAGACTATGCTCAATGTCATTTTTTTATGCAAGAGGGTTTTGGTTTGACAATATATCTCCAAAACTACACACATTTGTGCATAGTGCTAACCAAGAATTCTTTTCATGCTAAGACGCATGTACGTGATAACACACCCCTCAGACAGCTGTCTTTGTTGTAGTCTCTGAGTCTTGATTCTCAATGTTCTCTCACAATATTTAGATCTGTAGTTCGTATCCATGAAAGTATGTTCTGCACAGAGAATTAGATTAAGGCTCCCTGCATTGTAATATGTCTTCAGATCTTAAAGTTTCCATCTGCAAGTGAGAACAGCCCCCAGATCAGCCAAATGGAAATCCCTCCAGACGCATCTGAACTTAACAACAGACCTCAGACCAATGCCACAACCCTGAGCAGTCAGACCAACCAGAGCCACCTTTCTGACCAGTAGGAATAAGGCAAATGTTACCTCTTTTAGAAACTGTATGTGTTGTATATGCTCTTATGCACGGCTGATATCTCCCACTGTTAATAATAAAGAGAAAACAAACTTCTTGATAATGGCCATGAAAATATTTTCCTTCTGTTTTTCTCACTTCCTGCAGCAGTGTTTCCACCCTTTATTATTAAACAAGATGATGTATGAATTTAAGTTCCCTATTTGATGTGTTGTTTCAGAACAGCAGAAGAACTGACGGAGCACATCTCACATCAAAGCTATAAATTGTCAAGTGATAGTGAGCTCATCACTGAGGGCTGGTCTGGCCTGAATGAAGCTGAAAACTCTGCAGACACTGGATGCCTTCAGAGAGAGGATAGAGTAAAGGACAACAAGGAGACTGAAGGAGAGGGAGAGGATTTTGAGAGAGAAGAAAGCATCCACTGGGAGTTTGAGGAAGAGAGCAAAATGGGTGAAAGAACGGTGGTGGAAGAGTATGATCAAAGATGGCAAAATGGGGAAAGAGAAGTAAAGGGCCAGGAAAAAATAAGTGAGTCAAGAAAGCAGGATGCATTGAGAGAGGAGGCTAAGGAAAGTGAAAAAGAGAGAGCAAAGAATATTCATGAAGAGGATGTAGAGGAGAGAGAAGAGCGAGGAAGTGAGGATGTAGCAGGTGTGGAGCGCTTCATTCAGGTGTTGGATGGTCACATTGCACTGGGCAGTGTGAAGTGGAAAGAGTGTCGATCCAAAGCAGTAGGAAGAGTTCAGGTATAAAGCCCAGGGATCCCATCCTATAGATGATTTGATAAGTTGATAAGCATTTGAACTCACTGTACCAATGCATATGCTTGCAGCAGGGCAAAGACAGAGACCTGACCCAGAGTCAGACCTTTGACTCTGCCCGCTCCGTCAACAGCTACAGCATCGAGGTTACAGAGGAAGTGATGCAACGTTCAGCAGAAGCACTGAGTCACACAGGGATTCCTCAGCGCTCTGACACACAGGAGACTGTACGCAAAATGGCTGCTATGAAAATTGAGTCAGTTCTGTTCCTCTTTTCCTGGGCTGATGACATTTATTTGTTTACATGTATGTGCCTGTGCAAACTCTATATGTTGTATGTCTGTTTGACCAGACACCGTGCTCGTTTGGACACCCTGAAGCTACTACTGGAACGGGGAGCTGATCCCAACATATCCACTGTCCCCATGTCTGTCCTCTTTCTTGCAATTATGGCAGCTGACACTGAGGCTGTCAGACGATTGCTCCTGTGTGGGGCTCGGACTGATATTCCCCTTCCACCTGAGGTATGAATAAAGGTTTTACTTCCTGTGAAAATCCTTAAAAATTTACTGGGAGGCTGCTTGTTGAGCCATAGAAAAATCTAATGAGCAGCATCTCACAATTTAAACAAAAATCCATAGACATACAGAGAATATACAAAAAAGCATTTCCATCATTCCTCAAACTCCTCTCATCCTTTTTGTAGAGGAAAGGCCTTTATCCCCTGCATGTAGCTGCAGCACTGCCAGGTTCAGCAGGTCCCAGAATCACAGAGCTGCTACTACATGCTCTCCCTGACCCAGATGCACAGGCCTGCGATCAGGAT
This sequence comes from Mastacembelus armatus, assembly GCF_900324485.2. Classification (NCBI taxonomy): domain Eukaryota; kingdom Metazoa; phylum Chordata; class Actinopteri; order Synbranchiformes; family Mastacembelidae; genus Mastacembelus; species Mastacembelus armatus. The sequence continues at coordinate 4,317,861 of NC_046636.1, read as the reverse complement.
GAGATCTATGAACCAGATAAGGTAAGTGTGTTCTTACACATTAGGCTTTATCAGAGTCCTCAGTAATAATTGCATTGGCCATAGTTTAACAGATAAGGAAAGAGTTTCGGTTTTGGTCTTTAACAGATTTTGATAGACCAGGAACCACTGAGCATCACTGACATCCCTAATCTTAAAGTAGGTGGCAGGACAGCCCTGCATGTGGCCTGCCAGAGAGATAGTGATTGCCAGGTCTGTACACATTTTGTACACATGCACACACATCCTCAACTTGAAGCTTGAAGCAGAATGACTTTCAGTGCTTCTATAAAAATGCAAAGTAATAAGCTGACTTATAAGCTATTTACTATTTTCTATTTTGCAGAATGCCAGTGAGGTGGTAGCTCTCCTGCTTTCCCACAGTGCCAGCACAGACCTGCTGTGGAGTGGACACTCACCTCTCTCCCTGGCAATAGCAAGTGGCAATGACCTGGTAAAGCACCCACACAGACTCACACAGACTTAAAACATACCCACAGAACCGCAGTTTGTCCTGGACCTGTTCCTTTTGCCCACTCAGGCAGTGGAGGAGCTGTTGAAATGGGGTGCCGATCCGAACATCCCTCTGGGCCCCAGGGTGGGCAGCGCACTCTGTGCAGTCGCCAACATCAACTACCACTACTGTGGCAACAGAATTAAACTGGTACAGATACAAAGACATACATAGACCTGAGGAAATGAACATATATATATAGAGAGATTGAAATGTTTGACAGGTTGGTTTAATAAGTAAAACACAAAACACTATCATTAGTTTATTTAGCAGTTTGGTACATTGACATTTCAATTTTCTGACGTGCTGATGTATAGCGGCCTAATAAATTGACTGTGTTGCTGGTCTGCAGTTTTTTTTTTTGTTTTTTTTTTTTTTGCTTAGGTTGACTCGTGTGTGTGTGTGTGTGTGTGTGTGTGTGTCTTTGATGCAGCTGGACATGTTGGCTAAGGCTGGTGCTGATATCTTGATGCCAGTTATGGTGGGTAACGTTGTGGGAACTGCAATCGACTATGCATATTACTCCTTCAACCAGGTAACACACCAACTGAACAAATGCTGCACCTTTAAGTTGTATTCAGACAAATATAACAGCCTTGCAATAAATTGTTGATTCAATTTTATGGATCTTATTGCTTTTACAGATTGCATTACTTTCTGATATTTTGTCTCGTCATGTATGCCAATGGCAGCGGACTGGCTTTTTTCAGACATTTTAAACTAATTTTATAGAGTCCACAGTCTGAGGGGGAAAAAAGGAGTGAGTGGGTTTTGTTGTGATTGCTTATGTTGTTTCTGCATCATTTCTTATATGTTACTTTCTAGGACTCGCACATTGTCAACACACCGTTCCATGCACTGAATATGCGGGAGAGGGAAATACTCAAAGTACGGCGCCGGCTGCTGAGTATGATGGGAGGGCTGGTGAGACAGCCTGCTTGTCAGAGGGAGACAGCAAAGCACAGTAGCACAGACAGGTTTGTGCATTCAGGGCCAGGTTCCACTTCCTCAAACAGGCCTATCCTCAGCTATAAAACTGTACCACACAAAACTGAAAAACAGGTACACATAGTCTCACATTTATGGGATGCACTTGCATTTTGTCCCCTTTCTTTTTTGCTTTCCCTTACAAACCCATTACTAACTCATGTCTGATTTTAGTCAGATAGTTGTGAGGAAAAATAAATGCAAAGCTTCCAGGATCCTGTTTCCAGTTGTGTGTGTGTGAATTGTTTTAGGAAACGAGTGTTTAAGTTCTGCTATCACTGTGGTCGCTCTGTGTCAATGAAGCTGACTGCGTGTAGCCGCTGCCAGAAGGTCTTCTACTGCTCCACGTGCTTTACACTCAAAGCATCGGATAAAAGACACAAGGACGAGTGTATCGGGGTATCAGGTGGGGTTCTCCTTCCAACAGTTACAACTCAGCAAACCCAACCCCCAAATCCTGCTACAGGAGAACCATAAATATAACCATAGAGAACCATAAATATAAACTTTTAATAAAATGACAATGCATAATTTTGTCATAGTTTTTTGAGTCTGTTATATCTACCGAACAAACAATAGTCATGTAGAATATCTAAGAAATTTTGCTTTGGTTGAATAGAATATGTAAAATCTTTTTCTATCTTTCTTTAATCCAGCATCTGCTGATGGTATCCAGAAGAGAGTTGTGTTTAAATCCCAGAGAGGCCCCAGGCCCATGACAAAGGCAGTGAAGGTCTTGGAGAGCCAAGTCAAACTGAAGGAAAACTACAGCTACAACTGATGGACACTAAAATTTGACTTTAACTACCTAAAATTACAACACACATCTTTTCTTCTGATGAGGTGTTATACTTTTGATTTAATGGTAATGACAGTATCTTGTGCCATAATAAATTCTCATTGGCAAATTTTTATTCTTTTTTTTTTTTTTTTTATCTCTCACACTAATCATGTCTGTTCCTGTCTGTGCTATAGCTACAGAATATTGATCTTCATTCCATTATATTCTCTGACTGATTTTTGAATGACCAAGTTAAAACTGTTAAAAAACATGGCCTCAAGTTCCAGTGATGGAAAGAGTATCTCCAATTCAAGTTCAGGTCTTGGTTTTTAAAGTCATAAATAAATTGTACTCAAAGTATCAAAAAGTAAAAGTACTTGTTCTGTCTGATGTGTATATTAAATTGTTATCATTGATACAACTCTGTGCAAGCTGCATTTTACTGTTGTATCTAGTTGAGATGGAGCTGTTTGTTAACTACTTCATCAACAGCTTAGTATTTTAGTCCAGTGTTTCCCAACCTGAGGCCCAGGCCCCTCCACCGGGACACAAGGTAAGTCTGAGGGATTGTGAGATGACTAATGGGATCTCTAATATTTGCTTGCTCATACATGACAGATACATTTTATACCTCAACAGTATCTAAATGACTTCATGTCAGGCCTTTCAAGGGAAACATTGAGTTAAATGCAAAAAACTACTAAACCTGTTGAAAACACTTGTGAGTAAAAAAAACTAGTGTATTTCCTTTGGAAATATGACAGAAATACTCCAGTACAAGCAGACCTATTTACTGTATATTGTATATAGTACATATTCCACCACTATTATACAGCACTCATCTATACTTCAAATGTCTGTTTTCCTCCCATTGGCTTTCATTTCACAGCTGACCTAAATGGCTTAGCTGTGTTTGGTTGTATCTGCTAGTTCTTCATAACAGCATATTGTCTGACTGTGCAAAGAAAGGTGTGTTAGACGTGGTGTCCATAAATGCCTCATGCTGAATGACCTGACAAATGCAGTCCAGCCTGTTGTGCATGACAACAGCGCTGCAGGTCCAGGTTGCTGCTGTGTCTGGTGCTTTGCATCATGCAGAGGTGAGTCAGCAGAGGGCCGGGCATCCAGCGGGGAGGAGCACACCCTGCCAACATTGCTCTGTGGACTGGGACGCTGACTTTAGTTAAACACAAGCAGGAAACAAAGGAATTAAAAGGAGATTTTCCTGACATACAGTGAGAGCTGTCTGTTTGGGACTGCAGGTATGAATACGGACCTGGAAGAGCAGGAAGACGAGCTGCTCGCCCTACAAAGTATATTTGGTTCGGAGGAGTTCGTCCGGAGTGAGTCGAAATTGGCCGGAGAAATCCGAGTGTCTGTTGACGTGCCAGCAGACTTCACCGTGACTCTGAAGGAGGGTAAATAAACAAATACACATGCATTTTATTGACATTGATTGAAAGGTATGAATTATGATACTAGGTGTTTAATAATAATACTTTAATATAAAAATGTACACATGTAAAATGTAAATGCTAAATTAAAAACTGAAAAATAACTACTGTTATCACAGAAATAAAATAAATACTGGTTGATATAGTTAAGTTTAGTTTTCACACAAAGTGGAATATATTTATTTATTTATTTGTCGCTCAGAGAATAGACTTTAAAACAGCATGTTTGTGTATAAGTCTCTTCATGGCTCAGCTCCACAGCACATCTTTGACATGTTCAAGCCATATGAACCAACTTGGACTCTGAGACCATCAGGGACAGGCCTTCTGCTCGTGCCTAGAATCAGGACTAAACAGGGAGAAGCAGCGTTTCAGTTCTATGCAGCTAAAACCTGGAATAGTCTCCTGATGATGTTAGACAGGCCTCAATACTGACAATGTTTAGGTCTAAGCTACAAACTTTTCTCTTTAGCTGTGGCATATGAAAACTGAAAGTGTTTGATCTAAACTGATTTATCTGCCCTCATTCTCCATTAATTTTATTTCAACTTTATCTTCTCATATTTGCTGTTTCTTATTTTGATTCTTGCCTCTGTACTTTTAACTTGTCTTTTATTTCTGTAAAGCACTTTGAATTACTCTGTGTATGAGTTGTGCTATAGAAATAAACTTGCCTCGCCTATTACATATTTTAAAGAAGTCTCTTTATAACCTTTCTTTAAACAAAGGTGTCTTTACATTACACTCTAATCTCTGAACAGCCTGCACTGTAAACGTCAGAAAGTGTAACGTATATGAATAAAAGCAGTTTAAGCCAATAGATCCACCAGTATATCAGCACAAAAAAGGAAAGACTATTAATTCTGATGATATTTTCTTTTTTTTTTCTGCAGGTGAAATGCTGACACAGTATGGGCTATCATTCCTTCCACCTCTGCTCCTGACCTTTGAACTCCCTGAGAACTATCCGTCCTCCTCCCCTCCCTCCTTCACCCTCACCTGCAGCTGGCTGACGCTCGCTCAGGTAATCAGTAGAAGCAGTGTGGGTCAGTTTAAACAGTGTTAGTCACATTTACAACCTATCAATGTGTGTGTGAGTGATTGCAGAGTATCAGCAGAGATTACACCAGTCTATGTGCCCTCTCCTCCCACAGCTCTCTTTACTGAGAGCTCAGCTCACTGAGCTCTACCAGGCCACTGGAGGCGCTGTGGTGCTTTTCTCCTGGGTGCAGTTTCTTAGAGAAGATGCCCTCGGGTTCCTGGACATCCATAACCTGCTGGAGCTTCCGTCTGGTGAACACAGCACTCAGAGCAATAGAAAGGACTCACAAAATGCTGCAGCCACTGAACCAAATAATCACCACACTCCAAACTCAGGACCCACAGATGAGTTTTCAGAGCCAGGTGAACTGGACCTCTCTGCATCATCACTGGAAGCTCAGCATCCAACAGTAGCCTCAGACTCTTGGGAAGCTGCATCTTTACACCAAAATAATTTAACCTCCCATTCCAGTAAAGTCAGCCAGAATGATCTGCACTCAGATGTTTCCAATGATTACGACCCAATTGTACATACCTCAGATGAAAGCGAGGCTGAACAAGTCACCCAGTCTGAGCTTATGGCTGAAGACCACAATGTTCAGTCTTCAGCAGCAGACAGCTCCAAATGTCTCCTGGTCACTCAGTCTGAACAAACTGGCTCAGAAGATTTCTTAAATGAAGGAGCTGCTTCAGCCTCAGACTTGCATTCCTCCAGCTCTTCACGCCCATTAGATGAAAGTGGACAAGGAGCTGCTTTTCTGCCAGTGGCCCCGAGAGAATCCCTTCACAACAGAGCCCAAACTCTGTCTGGTCTCTCCCTTACACCGGCACAAATTCTCCTGTCCGAGCTCTTGATCTATGATGCATCCCAGAAACAGAAAGTGTTTGCCACCTCAGTGTTTGACTGTGGTGTGTGCTTTATCAGCCGGTTTGGTTCGGAGTGTGTGCAGTTGCCTGACTGTGACCACATCTTCTGTCAGACCTGCCTCGTTGAGTTCTTTACGTTCCAGATAACAGAGGGGAACGTCCGGGGTGTGACCTGTCCTCAGGCAGACTGCACTGGAAGCCCTGCCCCTGCACAGGTACACACTCTCTGTACTGCACAGTCTCTCTGCATACAGCTTCTTTCTGAAGGATTTTGAAGTTTCTGGAGGCCAGGTCGCCTAAATTTGACTTTTTAAATCTGAGAATCCATCCATCCATTTTCTATACCCGCTTATTCCTTAACCAGGGTCACAGGATTTGCTGGAGCCCAGACAAAACTACTTTATTTAATTAAGTAAAAAACAAAGGTATTAGCTAATGTACTAAATATGGACCCTTACAGAAATTAATATTATTATACATAATATTTGAAATACTTTTACTGAATAGTTACTGTAGTAATAGTATGAAGTAGCTTAAATTCACACTCAGGTAACATACAAGTTCCACAAAATAGTTTTTTCCTGTGTTTGGTAGGTGAAGAGTCTGGTAGGGGAGGAGTTGTTCAGCCGCTATGATCGTCTCCTGCTACAGTCTACTCTGGACCGCATGTCTGGTGTGTTTGTCTTGTATTCATCAAAAATGAATTTCTCTTCAAAAAATTGGTCGGTGCATATGAGTGTATTAATATTTGGTTTTCACATGAATCAAGGAATTTGAACCACATGATTTTCATGCCATAAATAAAATCACCACACACACACACACATACACACACAATGAATTTAATTTAATATTGGGTTCTCTGCTCACGTTTCATCTTTTCTCCCCCTCTACTCACACATAGATGTGGTGTACTGTCCTCGGCGTTCCTGTGGTTCAGCTGTCATTCTGGAGACGTCCAGCACTGCAGCACTGTGCCCCATGTGTGCCTTTGCTTTTTGTGCCATCTGCAGAAAGACCTACCATGGAGCAGAAGACTGTCAGACACAGAAGATTAAGAAAGAGACAGGAAACTTTGTGCATCAAGTGTTTGCAGACTTGCCACAGTCAGCAGGTACTGTGCACAAAAATGTGTGTGCATTTTATTCAGTGGTCATTAGGAATTGTAGAATCAAAGAACTATTAACCTGTAACGAGCAGAGCAAGACTGTTTTCATGGCTTAAATATTATTTTAGTTGAGACTTTAAAGTGTTATATGTAGCAGTGTTTGGGAGGAACCTCTGTCTTAGTGGAAGAAGGCGACATGACTGGTTGATATTTTAATAATACTGCAGATAAGAAGCTAATAGTAGCAAGCTGATTCTTCAGTCAACCTTTAATTACTGTTTTATTACCACTCCTGGAACGTTCAGTGCAGATGCAGCCGTGTGTCTGAAGCAGTACTCTGTGTTTGTGTCTCAGAGGGGCTGAAGTCTCTGTGGGATGACTACAACAGTGGCAGCAAAGAGAGGCGGCGCCTGCTGGAGAGCAGGTACGGCCACAGGAAATGGAAATGTATTGTGGAGGACGGTCTGAGTGAGGACTGGATGGCCACCAACAGCAAGAACTGTCCTCACTGTTTCTCTAGAATACAGGTATTTACTGTATTTACATTTATTTGCACACATCCGCATTAACTATGAACACAGACAATCATGTTATAAGTGAAGTTCAGATGTTTGGCGTCTCTGCTGATGGAGTGTTTTGTGTTGTAGAAGGACATGGGATGTGACAGGATGATGTGCACTCAGTGTAGACAGCAGTTCTGCTGGGCCTGCCTCGCCAAACTGTCAGGCACTGCAGGCCACCACGTTTCCTGCCCTGCCTACTACTAGGCCTACTGTTCAACCTGGTCCTTCAGCTGCTGTTACCACCAGGCACTGGCCAGCAACCATGGAGGGAATTAAGTCAACATGTTATGTGTTCTGTTCAGATCAGTTTCAGTGTAAAGTGCATTTTAACCAAGACTTGATAAAGGATGTCATGAACAGTACAAACATAAAAACACTTGTAATGTGGAGCATATTTTCAAAGGATTTTGAGTTTGTATATTTTAAAATATGGTCAGCAACACCAAAAACATGGATTTCACATTGGTTTCACTTTCAGAAATTTTGAAATAAAATATTTTAACATCTTGCAACTACAGTAATTTCTGTCTTATTGTCATACTGTGTAATGACCAGTAGAGGGTGACAACTGTTGGTCCAAAGCTCAAATATATTACATTTAGAAATCATGTATTAACATTTAGGGATAGAAACTGCTAAAATAGTTTTACATTAAAGTAATAGATTCAAATTGTGGAATTGGCTTTGTAATTGTTGCAGCTCTAGAACACAGAGAGTCACTTTTGAAATATTTTCCTGTTATATTGGATTTTTAAAAATTATTTTCTCTTAGCATCTAATGAATTGCTCTGTAGGAGTTTTAGATGTGCAGGACCCTTTTTACTGTATTGTTTGAAGCTACAAGACAAGAGCAGACTGTAATACAGTAGAATATTTAAATAAACTCCAACTGGGGCTGTCATTACAGTGGCTTTATTGGTTTAACTGTTTTTTTTAAATCAGCAAATGTTGACTGAGTCACTAGTGTTCCTCAAGAATTCACAGTACATGCACACAGGGCACCCTGCAGGTAGTTGTTAGGCGTTTTGCATCAACCCACTGATTGACTTCCTGTTTTTAAAACACCTCCCTCCTTTCCTCCACAGTTCTGTAATAACAGTGAAACAAAGACCACTGCTGCATGTCCCCAGGCTGTCTGAGACACGATGGGAAATCTACAGCTGTCTCTCATATTAAGCCAAGAAATACTGGCCTTCTCTGTTGCTGTTCTCTCTCTCTCTCTCTCGTGTGTGTGTGTGTGTGTGTGTGTGTGTGTGTATTCTTGTGTCACTTCCAGGAAAAAAATCCAGGTCCACACATGGGTCATCACTTCCTCATGAGTGTCTAAACAACTGTTCGCCTTGCTGACCAATAGGCCTTGACAGACTGGGGGACATGTGGTTGTGGTTTTCAAGTCCCTCTGATGGTACGTGAGACAAAAAACTTTAAAAATGGACTAAAACAAACTATAAATAAAGTTAAAACTGGGTTAAAAGAAAGAATACAGTGCAAGTGTATAATACAGAGCGTCTTTAGTGTCAAATGTGCCAAAGACTGTTCAGGGCTAAGTAGGCATTGTAAGAAATGCCTCTCAGCCAGAGAGATGTTAGACCAACAGACCTTTTATTGAAACTTTCTCACATGTAATGTCTGGAAAGACTCTAGTGTGAGTTTTCACATTAATAACACCTTGTTATCTTTCATTTAGGTGGTTTCACAGCCTCAGGACACACAGAAGACATCTTGGCAATCTAAATGTTATGGTGAGTGATATTATTGACAATTCCAGAAAGATTTGGGATCAAGAGAGGGGCTGCATCATAACATTTATATATTTGCAAGAAAATGAGACACCTTCCTTCACCAGCGGTTGGTTGTTTTTCTTTGTGACTGTTTTGAGTCTATGTCCGAGATGATTCTGAGACTTGGTTCCCCTTACAGGTCCGCCAGACCTTATGACCACCAGTAAAAATAATTAATTAAATATTATGTTAAATCATGTGGTGGTGTATTGCAGAATTGTATTGTGTATTGCCCCTCCAAAATAATGCCTGAGTTCATTCAAGTACTTGCTCATCTTATTAGTGTGTTTAAACAGGCATCTTTCTTCCCTAAAGATTTACTGCAAAATAAAATATGCTTGAGAAACTGCATGATTCATTTCTGCCATCAATAGGGTTGTTTTGATGGTTAGCTAAGAAAAACCTGCACACCAAACAAGCTTCATGTTTTCCACTCATCAAATCAGAAGCAAAGAGCAGTGAAAGACCTGTGGTGTGTTTGCACAATCAGCTGTACAGGATGACATCACGCCTGAGTGAATGAGAGAGCCGTCAGTCATCTACTTCAAATGTCTGTTTGAAGCTGATGCTTACTGAGCCGTGAGCTGGTGCTGCCCAGCTGAGCATTTAGTATGGAAAATTAATAACCGAGTCTGTTTATTTGCTAGTTTCATTCAGAGCTTGAAATTGAATTTAAAAACTTTCCCATGAAATATAAGCAGCAATAGTAATTTGTGTGCATGAATGTGTAACATGTAATCGAGGCTCCCTGTATCTATTTCACCCTCCACTCCACAAACATATACTCTTATTCCTATGTACATTCATTCAGAAGTGGTAGTACTGAATAATAAATAGGACATTCAGTGATCCATTACTCTGTATCACAGAGGCCTAACTCATTTCAAACACTGATTTCATAGTTACGAATAAAAGCAACCATCCATAGACGGGAAATCCAAGTTTGTGGATTCGTGACCAAAACCCAATAACATGAGGCCAGTACACTGCATTTCAGGCAATCTGTTCATGAAGTGTCTTGAAATACTCTAGTGACAAACACAGAAACTACCAGGGCCACAAGAACTGTAATAACAGGAATAATGAGTAAAGTCGTGGTTATCAGTCATTGGAAACAAGGCTAGAGACAGTCTCCTCTCCTTGTGAGCCAAAAACAGCATCAGCTAACAGAACCATTATTTTCCCTAGAGGGATATGAGCTTAGTCGTAGAAGAGGACACATAAGAAACACATTCACTTTAATAATCACCATCTCAGTTTAGTTGTTAATATCATCTGCACGTTTATTCATCTGTCTGAAAACACACACACACAAACACACACAGCCTCAGAAGTCAGTATTTCATTCGTTCAGGCATCCATTCAGTCAGTCAGCATTAATATATTGGCAACGTTTTTCAGAGGCACTGAAAGTGTGCTGAGGTTTTCACAGAGAACGCTAGTTTATACTGTCCTGCAGGGGCACTGCTAGGAGCTCAGGGGCCCTGAATTCTGTCAGCGTACATGACAGACTCAGTCTGAAGACCAGGATACATTGGCTGGTATATGTGAGGCAAACATAACCCATTCTATATGTCGTGAACTTTCAAATCCAATGTAACTGCAGTTTAAAAGACACATACAGTCTATGCAGGAGTGAAAGATCATTGCTAAAATGATATCTTGACATTTTGGGGAACATGTCTATTTATTTACTGGCTGCAGGTTAGATGAGGAGGTTGGTGATTAATCATGATTATCATGAAGGAGGCAGGGGAACAACTCTTCTGGGTTATACTGTTATTTTTTTCTGCTTAACCTCACATTATTGCCCTTCTACCCAGGTCTGATCAGTCCAGCAGTGCCACACATGGATAAACACACAGAATCACAAATATAATACACACCCATTAACATCTTCTCACCTTGTAAACATTAGGAAAAAAATGAATGAGAGGCAAAGAATGACAATGGTCGCAAAGTCTTCACACAACATATGGTAGCATCATTTTCTTTATAAACACCAGTGTCTTTTTATATTCAGTGCAAAATCATGACTCTTTCTCATGCCCTTTAGTAGATCCAGCACATTACAGCTCACTTCAGCCATATAAACCTCACAAAACATCCCAACACGGATAGAAACGTCTTAACAGTTAATATGTTATGACTTTACTCATGCACAAAATAATATGCTGTATATAATTTATACTGTGCAATACGTAACACTTCTCTGTCATTTACAACAAAAAACTAAAATTCAACTAATAGTTTATGGTGCGTTCAGACAACAGCAGTGGTTGTTAGTGAAATAATAATTCATAATTATCAGTATGTTATAGTTACCAACCATTATAGTCTTAAAGAAGTAAACACAGAACAAAACAAACAAACCATACTCTGGGTGTTTGAACTATTTAAACATATTACCAGAACAAACAACTGAACGGTTCTTAATAGGTATTAATTCAGTAGCAGTTACAGGCTGTAAGTTCATGTCGATGCCTTTATTTTCCACAGTGCTTCCTTGATTTTTTTGTTTTTGACTGCTTGAAACATTTGTGTGACCACTGACGCTCTTTAGATGCAAAATACTGTCTCACTGCAACAATAAGAGTCATGTACAAAAATAGCTGTTTACCTGTGGTTTGACAGGTTTCAGGCTATTAAAGTCCTGAGCTCTTTCAAATGAACAAGGTCCACTGAAACGTTTGATCATTTCAGATGATTAAGGGCCTCTGAAGTCTTCAAATACTGTGATGAGCTAACCCATTAGGAGGCCCCATGGCAAAAATTTGTTATTGGTCCCCTATAGACCCTCCACCAATTTCCCATTAAGCACTGGACAGCTATAGGCCTATTATTTGTCCACAGATTCAGAAAGACAAATGGAGGTCTTAACATTAGATTTTGACACATGGGCTCTACAGGACATGGGACTCTGGGGGATCCCAGTGGTCTGGAGCCCAGAGTCAGCTGCGCACTTTGCCTGGCTGGGAATGCAGCCCAGGTTTTATTGCTTTGTGGCACAAAGACTGATGGGGCCCAGTGGCAGTTGCCTATTCTAATCCAGCCATACGAATTTGACAAGGAGACATCAGTCACTAGCTGAGCTGCTCATAACTAATGTCCACACTAAGGTTATATAACCTGTGATAAGGTCTCTCAAGTAGATGTTGCTACATGAGTCATAAGACGAAAAGCTTGGGAGACAGCTTCTCAAGAGGCTCCACATACGAAGAAATGGCTTCTCTTTAGGCCTGTAGGAGCCTGTTAGTTTCCTCCATTCTCCTCCTTTCCTCCATTCCCTTGCAGTTTAGTATTTCATGCTACTGATGAAGGTGTTCGGTAGGTGCAGTGGTGTGTGACTCTTGTTATAAAACCAAGAGCCTGTCAACATAATAAAAAGCCAAAGTACCAGTGCTTTCATGTAAGACAAAGCGTGTTATTTCTAGGAGGAGGAGGAGAGCTATTATCAGACATCTAATGTGACGAACTCCTCAACTATAGCTGCGTCTCACCCACAGCTTTGGTTACAGCTCTGCTTCCATCAGCTCCTCTTCGCTCTGTGTGACTAAACTGTACAGCACAGTGGACTAACAAACAGCCTAGCATTTTATTTATCTATGCTTTGAGAGTGTGGGAAAGAAGTGAAGAGACGTGTGCAAGCAGGTTGGAACAGGTGGAGGAAAGTGTCAGGTGTGATGTGGGACAAAAGAGTGTCAGCAAGAATGAAAGGAAAGGTGGACAAGACAGTGGTGAGACCAGCGATGTTGTCTGGTTTAGAGACAGTGGCACTGAGACAAAGACAGGAGGCAGAGCTGGAGGTAGCAGAGCTGAAGATGTTGAGGTTCTCTCTGGGAGTGACGAGGATGGATAGGATCAGGAATGAGGACATCAGAGGGACAGCTCATGTTAGATGGTTTGGAGAAAAAGCCAGGGAAGCCAGACTGAGATGGTTTGGACATGTTCAGAGGAGGGACAGTGAATACATTGGTAAAAGGATGCTGAGGTTAGAGCTGCCAGGAAGGAGGCCTAGAGGAAGACCAAAGAGGAGGTTCTTGGATGTAGTGAAGGAGGACATGAGGATAGTTGGTGTGGGTGAGGAGGATACAGAGGATAGAGTTAAATGGAGGCAGATGATTCGCTGTGGCGACCCCTGAAGGGAGCAGCCCAAAGGAAAAGAAGAATGCTTTATTTGCTTCTTCCTCTCTCCCTGTCTCTCATGTTTAAATCCCTAAACACCACAGTACTTTGTCCTCACAGTGCTATTCTCCTGAGTGTCCCTGTGTGTGTTTGTGCTCTAGAGACAAATGTCAGATGTGAACAGCTGCCTCTCCCCACAGCTAATAAAACCACCCAGAGAGAAAGCCGGGAGGTTCCTTTCACTTTCCAACCCAATCAGGCTTTTGACTGATTGAATTAGAAGGAAGTGTGTGTGTATGTGTTTGTGCACTGCTGCTCTGCAGAAAAAGCAGATTTAAACTGAAACCGGAAAATTCCTCCTCTTTTGAATAACAGACTGACACTAATCTTCCTACACTGTGCAGGTGAAACATGTTGGCATCTGAGAATTTAGGTGGAAAACCCTGTTAACTGCCACATAGAATGACTTTCTGAGGCAAAACAAACCATTAAAGCATAATCATTCTGGAAATAAATATTTAAAAGAAAAGACTTTTGTGTTTTAGACATACAGATGTAGAGTTCTTTGACCCTGTCATTATCTTCAAATGCATTTGTTAAAGCACTATGTTTAGCTCAGCGACACTGAACTGGACTGAAAACGCAAATAAACAGAAACAGTATCTATTTTCCTTGCACATGATAACTGATAACTTTTCTGGAGCCCAGGATCATCCTGGGTAAAAAAGAAAAAACAAAGAGGTCTGCAGACAAAATCCATAACACTCCTCTGCAACCATTTCACACTGCAGGAAAGCCTGGTTACATCCCCTCTGGGAATCAAGGCTGATTGGGAGAATTAAATGATATGTCTTAAAACCAGACACATCCACAAGCTCTGCACATGTTCATTTGCAATTTGGAAACTAATTAGAAGTTTAGACTTAAATATTTTCTCTTGGCATGTGGTCCTCCTGCACAGTCAAAATGACGACTCCAGCCGCTTCTCACTGCAGATTGATGGCACCAGAGTTACTTTACAAATGAACAAAAGTACTACCCAAAGGGGTCTATAGGGCCTACAATAAAATTCACACACATACAGTGCTGATAGGTAGACATTCAGTCAGTGCACACCTACACTGCACAAGATTCCTGATAATTATTAAATAGCTTCTAAATATTTACAATATATGCTAGACTAACATTAACCAAAGAATTAATAGTATTTGTGTATATTATACTAGCTTTATAATTTGAGAATATTTACATCACATTTATGGGAACTCATTACAATAAGAGACATAATAGAATATAGAAAAACCCAATCAATACTGTAAATTTGTTTCTACTATATTGCCAGATGGCTAGCTAAAGCTTCCTCTTTAGCCTTATTCCCACTAAAGGCACAAGCAAGGCCAGCCAGGGCTTAGCCTTTAGCCTAATAACACACCAAAGGACTGGTGAAATGCCAGCTAAGGCTGACAGACACTGTTTCTACTAGATGATGTTTATTGTGCTTTGTTTTTGAAATAGGTGATTATGATGTTGAATTTGGTGATAGTGATATTCAAAGATGTTGAATTTATTCATTTGTGACCTGTGTGGCCCTAAGTGGCCCTAAAGTCCCTGCTGCAGGGCCTGTAAAAAATACCTGTAGCGATAATTCACACAAAAAAATTGAAAAATACATTTCACACCAAAATTTTGTCCTTGGTAATGATTACAAGGATGAAATATGTTTTGACCTCTATTATTGTCTCCTTCCTTTTACTTCCACCGACAATTTTCCCACCATTTCATTTTCTGAGTGGTTCAAACCTCGATGTGTTTTCTTGTACCTTTCTTGACCCAATGGTTTTCTGTACCACTAGCCCTCTCAAAAGCTCAAGATGTATTTGCAATTCATTTGCTTCTACCTGTATCCTGAGTCAGAATGAAACCCACTCCGCTCCTTACCTACCGCTCCATACTGTACCAAAGGGTGGTGGGTCAAGAATGTGAAGTGCCCAAAAATAGACTTTTTTTACATCGTAAAAGTTGTGTAGCAAAGCGCCACAGTTTTCTTAAATCTATAGTTCCTATTCTCTGCAGCCTGCTTTGTTTCTACAGGCTGAATTTCAAAATAAGAGTAAGACTCAGATCAAGCTAATCATAAAATCCACTGAGATGATTCATATGGCTGAGATTTAGGTGTTTGATCCAAATATCAAATGAACTGCAACAAAATCTGGAGGTCATTTGGAATATACTTCTACTACTATTTGCTTTCCTGTACTTTGGTCTTGGACTGTCTCTCCATCTGTTCTGTCCTTCTGTCTTTTCTCTTCCCCCTTCCCCCCTCATGTCTCTTAGCTGTAGCCGAGGTTCTCCATCTCATGGCGATATCGCAACTCTGACATTTTAGCTTTGTGCTGCTTGCTCTCCAGATGCTGCCTGAAGTCCGTCTCCTGCTCTGCTCCGCAGTTGCACATGGAGCAGTAGAACTGTCCACTGGGAGTCACGCACATGGCCAAGTCTCTGGGGATCCGTTGCCTTGGTCTAGGGTTGTAGTATGGTCCTGGAGAGAGAACAAAAGGAGACATGGTCGGCAGGTGAGAAAAAGTTCATCGTAGTTGAGGCCAATTTATAGCAGATTGATTCTGAATCCTATTAATGTTTGTGTTCTTCTAACTTTGCCTCCATCACCACCATCATCAGGCTCACATCTTATTAAGTACAAACTTATAACCAACATATGCAAAATAATTTTGCCTAATATGGTGTTTTTATTGTTTTACTGTTGGTTATTTATGATTGGGACTGCATGGGACAACAGGGAACCCTGCTGTTTGTTGACTATCCCTCTATAACCAGCTCAAAAATTGAATCTCTCATTTATGACCAATAAAAGACATTTCCATCAAGTCAATTGTGTTAAGTGCTAATTAACAGAAGTTAGTGTTGTCATCATGAACATCTGACTTTAGCTGAATTTAGCTCAAAATTCAGCTGTGCAGCCTCACAGAGCTGCTATCCTGACTGTGCTTAATCTGTTGCTTGATAAATGACCTACACAATTAATTCATTATTAAAATGCTTTAATCATTTTATCATGAATATTTTACACATAAAATCTGTAGGTTCACCCATTGCCATATTTCAATCATAAAGTCATATGTTATTGACGTGTGGAAAAAATATGCATAAAAACACAGGACAAACCTGTCTGGGATCACAATAGGAGTGCTGCTTGTGTGTGTGTGTGTGTGTGTGTGTGTGTGTGTGTGTGTGTGTGTGTGTGTGTGTGTTAACACAGCAGGTAAACGAGAAGGCGATAGAGAGAAAGATAAAAACACAGTGAGAAGGCAACCACAGAGAGTGCAGCTATTCTGGGCTTTGTCCATCAAGACAGCTGATTAAATCAGCAGAATGTTGTGTGTGTTAGAGGGAGAAGAGATTTTTTCTACTGTATGATTCATCATGTGTTATAGTGAGCAGAGGTTCTACTGCTTTTGTCTGTGGAAAAATAGAGATGGAGTAAAAAGGCAAGAAAGAGATGGCTGCTTGACGTCAGTAGAAGGTCTGATGTTACCGCCTCTGTATCTGTTTACACACACACACACACACACACACAAACAACCACAGACATGCACGCAAACACAGAAAACATGGTACAGTAAGTCAAAGTATGCTTTCAGCCAAAAACGCTGCATCTGCAAAAATCTAGCAGTTATCTGCCAGAATTGAGGCCAAATTAAACACAGGCAAACGCGTGCAGCCAATAATACACTGCTGCAGTTTTTATCAGTTTTTATAAAGCCTCAGAGGAAATGATGAGTAACTTCTCCAAAACCTGTAAAAATGTGATAAAGCCCATATCTTGGTCATTTCTTAGAGATTGGTGCAGTGAACTCAAACAAGCCATTAAAGGGTCAAATAAATAATAATAATAAGCTGTTTTTTTTTTTTTACCAGTACAAATGTTGCATATGTGAGGTCAAGTCAATGAAGTTTTAGAGTGTGTTTAGTGGTTTTTAGTGTATGTCAGTAAATGGCAGAACAGTTCCTAACGTTTTTTCTGTCTGTGCTCCAAAGGCTTTGATAACAGCTCACTTAGCTACTGGAGTTGAGAATAGCTTATATATTATTATAATAGCTTATAATATGTGTGGAGGTTGTAAATGGAGTGGGGGTTATATCACATTTTAAACTGAGTTAAAGTCTGAGTGACTAGAGACTAAATTCTTGTGTAGTTCCTCACCGCGCTGCACAGTTTCACCATGGACTGCTGGACCATTTAGATGTCCGTGCAAAGGAAGTGCTGGAGTGTAGCAATGAAAGCTAGCTGCTGATTGTCTCTCTGCCCCAGCTCTCTGATATGACTTTATTGTTGTTTTGATGGCTAAAACTGGCCTGAAATGTGGTTGTTTGTTGTTGGGTTGTCGGCTGCATAAATGTAGCTGGTGCTGTTGGGTTGATGTGTGTGCACCTACACATACAAATGACTTTTTATTTGAAAATAGGTCATAAATCACAGCAGTGTATGGCAGTGAGTGCCTCGGTGTTTCATCTAGCTTCATACAATATTGTTTCTTTCTTAAGTAAATGTCTATTAGATACAGACAAATGGACACATTTATCGCTCGACTTTTAGTTTTCAGGTGTGTTCAATATTTTACCTGGCATGGAAGCAGGTAGCTGTGGGCTGCGGCGGTTTTTCACCAGCCTGTACTCACTGCCGTCTTTCCTGTTTCTTCTTGGGGCTGTTTCATTGCCTCCTTCCCTGTAAAAGGTGAAGAAAACATACAGGTATTAACTTTATTCTCTTACGTACTATCAGCATGGCTAGTTGGCTGCTTAATTCAACTTAATTCAAACCAAAACTAACTGCTTTGTCTTAGATTGCAACTTGAATTTGACTTGATCAAGTCAATAAAATCAAAGACCTCATATTTTTCTGAGTTACTTATAATGAGTTATAACTTTGGTAAATTTCTTTACCAAACCTACATGTTACTGGAGTTCTGCTGGGCCTCAGCAAGCCGCAGTTTCTTGGCGTGGTTCTTGCCCTGGTAGTGGGCCTGTGCAACTGCCGGCGAGCTGAATGAGGCATCACACAGTTTACAATAGTCATTCTCTGTGGCCAAGATGACCCGGGTCGCCCCCTTATACAGCGCCTGCAGACACAGGACAATGCAATGCAGTGTTTGTGGTGAGAGGAGTTTGAGAGTAAACTGAAAATTGGAGTTACAATGGGAGACAAAAGAATTCTTTACAAAACAACTACAGATTTTCAACAGAAAATAGACATTAATGATAGATATTAGTTCTTAGTGTGACATTTAGTTTGACATTTTTAAAATAATTAATAAGAAACTTAAAGGTTACAGTATGTTGCCTATTACATTTTTGAGGTCCATTAGATATATTCAGTCATATGCAACTTCCAGTAGTGTGTGTTTTACAATTATATCATTTCTTTAGTTGACACTTTTATTTTATTTAAGCCCATAAGTGAACAACAACGACAGGCACACAAGTGTAGTCAAAGTACTTCAGTACTGTAAACCCTTAAAACTCTGAGAGAATGCTACATACAATACAGTAATTTAATTACATCTTTTCATAGTAATTAGATATTCTGGCCAAACTTATTTAATTTAGCTTGCCCTTTTCTTTTTGTGCTTCTAATCTTTCAAAATCCGTGTTCACTTGTAGAGAATATGGTTTAATCAAATTTGATTCTTGGCAGCCCTGAGAAGAGACATTCTGATGCAGAGGCAGGAGGTATTTTCTTGTGCAGAGGCAGTCATTTGTTAAATGTTGAGTGGACTATGTGAGTTTCCACTTTTCAAATGAAACAGAGTGACCCTGCAGTTCCCAGCCACCTCCACAGAGACTAATTACCTCTGTCAGAGGACTAGTCACTTCTGCAACACTACACCCACCTCCTCATCTAAAACTGCAGCCTAGGTGCTGTAGGCTGGTGCTGATTTGCTAGGTTTGAACCTGACCTGCCTGCCCCCGTCACTGTCGTTCGATCCTGAGCTGGGGGCTGTCTGGCCAGTCACTTCAAAGACTTCTGGGATCCTGATGGCCGGAGGCTGTTGACAGCCAGCGTAGAAATTTCTTAACTTCTTATTGTGGTTCTTTCCCTAGACAGACAGATGAAGAGAAAAAATTGTGTTTTATTATGTATTTTAATATTTAACATTTGCTCTATATACCGTATGTGAATGTGAATTTTACTGACCTGGTAGTGAGCCTGGGCCTGCTGAGCAGAGTTGAGAGTAACATTACAGAGTTTACAGTAGAGCGGTTTACACAGTTCCTCCAGACCCAGAGAGTCCTCCTGCTCCTCCATTCCCACCAGAGACCCCTCATCCCGGGAATGCTCGCTGGCTGGCGCTGCCTGACCTGGAAGCGAACCTGGAATGAGGCTGGACACCGGGGCTGGGATGAGGGCTGATATTGGGGGCCTTGGGGGCAGGTGTGAAGGGTCTGGGCCTGGAGCAGGTGGGGAGGACAGGGGGCTGGGAGGGAGGGGAAATCGACCAGCTGCGGGCACCACTACAGGTGGGGGCACCAGTGTTTGGGCAGGGCTTAGAGGCGGAGGCCCCAGTGATTGGGTGAGGTCCACGGTTGGAGGCACTATTGCTTGTGTATGATCTACAGGTGGGGGAACCAAGGTATGTGCCATTGGTGGAGGCCCCAGTGTCTGAACCGGGGCCATTGGAGGTGGGCCTAATGTGTGTGGTTGAGTGATGGTGGGAGGCCTTAATGTGTGAGTAGCATTTATGGGAGGGGGTCCTAGAGCCTGGGTGGGAGCTATAGTTGGGGGCCCAATTGCCTGGGCAGAGGCAATGGGTGGTGGGCCGAGAGGCTGTGTAGGTGCCATAGGTGGAGGTCCTAGCTGGTGCAGAGAGTCCATATGGTGGAACGGCTGCTGGGAATGGCTGAAGAGACTCAGAGGAGGCTTCAACATGGTCTCTGGGCCTGTGGACATCAGAGGGAATGGACTTTTAGACATTTACAAATCAAAGACACTCCTTTCAAATTCCTCACTCTTTATATTTTGCTTTAGGTCTCGTCTTTTCACTACTATATACATGAATACTACTAGACTCAAAACAATGCCTACTACTTTTATGATCTCATGGTTTTTCATAAAGTGTCACCAGCCTATTAAAGTTCCAAAATCAAATATTTGGCAACCCCCCGGCTTTTCTCCTACCACCACCATGACATGTGGATTAAAGTATATTTGTAAAGAAGTATTAGGTGGATTGCCATAATATGTGGTTCAGACATTGATGTTCCCCTTGGAATAGTTTGTAATAACACTGGTGCTCGACTGACTTTTCCTCTAGTGTCATTTCAATGTGTTCAGTAGTTTTGTTTGTACCCAAATGCCAGTGAAACTAATGACACTGCCAATAGTCTCAATTCTTTAGTATTATATAGTTTAGTATTAATTTAGTATTAATTAGCAAATGTTTGCATACTAACCCTAACTATTCTGGTAAACAATATATCAACTAAACATCAGCATTTTAACATTATTTATCGTTTGCTGCTCAGAAACACTGCCACTGTTATTCTGAATTATTCTTGATCTTGGCTGGCATCAAAATACACATTGGAGAATGGGTGTTTTGGGTTTTGTAAGAGGATATGTTCTGCCAAGTACCTTTCAAATTCAGTTCAAATGTCAGAAAATAAAAGAAAAATATTTTGGGAGCATCCAAAAATGTCATATACTCTACAGTGAAGCAAATATGTCAAGAGGGACATGTTCTGGAATATAGCACAATACAGACAGAACCCCAAACAAAACCATATTGCTCAGACTTAAGATACACAAAAACAAATTAAAAATATGTGGTTTCCATTGGATTCAATTTAGGTAGATATTGTCTATTGGTAGATAATCAAATGGATCTAAAACTTTGTGAAAAATCAGTGGCTGATGTACACTCTAATACTAATAGAAGGCATTTACTACCTGTAGCCCTGAACCAGGAGAGATGTAAAGACATGGCTAATGGAAACACATTCTGGGACAGAGGAGCTTCACACTCAAGTGGGCATCAGAATGATTAGGCTGAGCTTGCAGAGCCTGCGGTCATGCATATGGGACACTAAGTATATATCTATATTTGTGCACACAAACATAGACAGTGACAATAAATTCCTAAAACTTCTCTGACCAGAAGAGATCACAGCCTAAAGCTTAACTGCACAACTGATAGTGTGTGTGTGTGTGTGTGTGTGTGCACGTGTCTGTGCATACATGCCTGGGTGTACATATGAAAACAGATAGAAAGCACATGAGACCAGCAATGTCATGGTGCTGATTTGTGTGTGTTTGTTTGTTCTGCTCTAATATGCCAATTTGTGCATGTGTGTGTAAATAAGTGCATGTATTGTCAGGTCAGTAATAGGCCAACAGCTGTCTGTGCTGGAAGCTTTCATCTGGAATCCAATCAGATATCCTATGGCAATGATTCAGAGACTCAAAATAGCACCCTAGGGTGTTTGTGTTTCCGACTGCTGCTCTCTGTCAGTCTGTCTGTCCAGACTGTCGAGCTGCCTGTTTGTCACCTGGCCTGGCTGACCTCAGGGGAAAAGTATGCTGGACAAGACACTGAACGTACATTAGTCCTGTCAACTGTAAGATGGGACTTAGAAAGATAGCAGAGCAGGATGTGTTGCCTATGCACTAGTAAAGTAATAATCTGTGATATTTTCATTTTAATACATAATTTCATTTAAATAAATATTTTAGTACTTTTTTTGACATTATGTGTGATTTTACCATGGATTACTCATGAAAGCTTTTACATTTACTGTTCCTGAGTGCTCCTTTTTATGTAATATTCGCTGACTCGTTTTAGGAGCTGCAGCAGTCATTTATTTGTTGCTACTGGGTTAGCAATAAGTGGACAAGGTAAAGCTGTTGTTATAGAACCTTAAGCTTCATCAGCAGAAAATGCCAACAAAAAGAATCACACATGCAGTGTGCAAACAGCAGAACAGCTTTAATACCAAAAATGAAGACATCAATTTTTAAGTAAATGTTTGCTTTAACTCTTCCTCTTTTAACAGCTGGTGTTCCATAAGACTAACATAAAAAAGTCCCATGGCACAGCAATCAATATTTAACACCATCCAGAACCAGATCCACCAATTAAGTTCCACAAATATTACTTCATATCATCTATTGGCAGCAGCCTCACGAGGACCTGGACTGAGACAGGCTGCACAGCACGACAACTGACCATTTTGTGATATGTTCTATATTCAGAGAACAAATTATGCTCCAACACAATAGATAGAACTATTTACTTACATGTGCATTTATGGTATATCAGTTACCATAAACTTAGATGTATCTGTGAATTGTTTCCCAACACTGTGTCCATAGTATTTTCCATTTCCTCCTTCAATCGGCCTTAACTCCATTCTTACTGTACTTTGTCTGTATTGCTCACTGTCTGATGGGGTAACACTGCTGATTCGAAGCCGTTCACTTCTACAGCTCCATCATTATAGTACATGTTGAAATCTGCACAGCAAATGTGTTTTTATACTAATGAGATAATGATTTTTTGCCAATGACTTCTTGTGCAATTTCAGCTGACAAGGACTGGCAATTAATGCCCATTAATCACAATAAAACTACTTGTTTACATTTCTCCTTAGTTTGTGTTCCCAATCAAAATGTTCACTGTGACCAATGACAGATCACTACATGCTAAGCTGAGGAAGAAATTTTGCACTTACGGCCCAAACTACTAATTATCTTTTTCTGACTAGGTTGCAGCATGGAGAGCAGAATGTGCCCTTATTATTGAAGAAAAAATATATGTATTCACCATTATTCACTAAAACAAGAGCTAAAATTAAGACTGGTAAATATATATATACACACACACACACACACTGGTCTTCTTTGACATATAAGAATAAATGTGTCAGGGAACTAAAGTGGGTTATATGTTCTTTTATTTTGGTTGTTACCTCTCCATAGTTTTAAAGGATAGGCCAAGGTCAGTTTCCTCCATCCTCAGAGACCTACATCCAGGCATACAAGTGCAGTTTACAGAGATGCCACACATACACGTTCATAGCTTTGAGACTTTCTGCAAAGTCAAATATATATATATATGTTTGCATTTGAGGTGTTGGAGACAACTCAATCACCTTCGCAAGTCAAAATCATACCTAAAGATAGCAGCAAGTAAAAACGAATGACTTACTTGATGCTACCCCAGAAATTAGTCGTTAGTTTATCATGTGTCAAATTTTTTTCTTGTTAAGGAACCAAGCCACAAAAAACTGTCCTGGAGCCTAATGGCTTCCACTGAGAATCTGTAAATAGGCCAAGTGTGCATTTTCTCTAGAGTTTCTCTTGCCTTTCTCTGATGTGTCACATCAATTATGGAGAGAACATGCCTCCTGCACTTACTCCATCTGCTTCACTGGGCAGTGGACAAGCGCAGAAAGCAGCAAAGACCAAATATGTTTTCTGTACTTTGCAATTTACTTACTGTACCGTTACAGTAAACCCTTGCTTTCACTTTTAATGGAGCTGTCCTTTAATAATTTTCCTTAGAAGTCCCTGAGCACAGGTGACCTGGCCTATGCATTAGGCTGACATTACTATATTGATTAGTAAGTATCCACTCCTCCTTATAGGAAACAACCAGCAGACACTGAGCTTCATTTTGTTGGGAAACAAGCAGGTAAACATTTAAAGCTGCAATCATATTTCTTTTTATTTAGTTAGTTTAATAAAGTGATTAAACATTAAAGGAGCCAGAAATATTGACAAGTGTTTTCTTAAAATTGTTTTTGTTGGCTAAAAGTTAAACACTGCAGTAGTACCAAAGGGTTTAATGATAGAAAGAAAGAAAGAAAGAAAGAAAGAAAGAAAGGCAAACAAGTGCTCACATTTCAGGAGCTTAATTCAGCTAAGTATGTTTTTAAATTAAATTATTTATGTATGCTACTATTATGAAAAGGTTCTAGTATTTTTTCAATCATTGATCCATTACTTTTACTGCATCATATGAATTTACCCTATTAACTGCAATAATATGTGGTGACTTATTATGTCATTGTTACCACGACAAAACCTGAAATCTGAATGAAGTTTAAGGACAAGTGCTCTGGTCTCATGTTGGTCATCTGGGTACAAGACGATGACACATGCACGGCCTAAAGCCCAGCGAGGAGCGCAGCCAGTTTTGGCAGCAGCCGTGCAGGTGCAATGAAGAAAGGCTGTAGAATTGCCACATGTCACCATCAGCTGCACAGATCAAGCAGTGCAGAGTGAAGCGAGAAGCAACGATCGAGTTTCTATTTCTTCACTTGCTCTGACAGCACTTGATTGACCGACATACCCGAGAGATATGAACATTGCATTGGAGCTATACACTGTTTCAAATTACAGCCAGACATCAGCCCAAACCTGGAGTCTCCCTGCAGAATGACACACAGAGGTTTCCAACACTACAGGAGACCATTTGAGTATTTCGACAGCCTCAGATTTTGCATCGCAGCATCCATGCTGTATAAGCTGAACAGAAGGGTGGCTGCTGCAACCCCTGCACATGACATTATCATGATGACAGGAAAAGATTTCAACATCCACATCTTGCTGTGTACCATCTGCAAATGACCCTGGGTCGATTTTCTCCATCTCTGCGCATTAGCGCATAAGACCGCTGCCAGCCGGGGGGTGTCCTCTATGGCAAGCCTCTCCTTACCTGGCAACCGGGCAAGGTAATGGCTGCTGTCACCGTAGCTGACAGGGGGCGAAGTATAATTTCTGCAGTATTCTGGACTCTGGTAGTACGTTGCATCTCCGTTCTTCAGCTGCAGCGCCATCATCGCAGTCACATCCCTTCGCCAACTTCTCTCCAAAAACCGGGCGGCCAGGCAGGATGACAGTCACTACCACACGCTCAGGCGCCGGGGTTTTCAGCGCAGGGGTGGTTTACAAAAGAGACTGCAATACAGAAAGTCCAGTCGGCAACTAAACACAAACACTGACAACTGCGAAACACGGTGCGTTTGCGTTTTGCCATCGGATGTCAGTAAAGATGCTGTCCGGTCGGGGAATGTGGATTTTTCTGGGGGTAAACCCTCCAGAGGTTGCTCCAGCTTCCCTTTTCATCTTGGTACAGTCCATTTCCGATGCCACCGCTGTTGATTTACATGGGTGGCAATCATGACACATTGCATAAACATGTTACACCTCTGTGGTTTGAATTGTGATGAAAGTATTGATAGGATATGGGCAAAAAAACAAATAAATAAATAAAAATTCAGGGACAAGAGATATCTACAATCTAAAAGGTAAAAAAAAAATAAAAATAGGCCATAATCAGAAGTAGTAGCAGCAGCAATAGTAAAATGATTAATTATACTAGTTATATTTTTTATTACTTCTACTACTGGTTTATAGCACAATATAATGTAATTGTAGCTAATATTTGAAAGCATATAAGGACATTTGGCAGTGGTTATTATAAAGTATTTTGTAACAAATATAAATGGGGAGGGGTGAAAATAAAGTGTTACCATCTATTTTATCACATTTTTATTTGTGCTTATTATATGACAATAATATTTGTTTTTACACCAATGTGACTGATAAATAGCATAATTATGCTCATGTTGGGAAATATTGTTAATTTAGGAAGTAACACACGCAGCAATGAGACAGACGTTTTTCAAATGTTTCTTGTTATTTGTCTTGTTTATTTCGTTTAAATAGCTTTTAATCTTTCTTCCTCACCTTTAGCCCTGTCTTTATGCTGCTGTCTGAAAGTCTGAAAACCCCATAAAGTCTTATCTTATCAAATTATGGACTGCCTTGCAAAAACAAACAGGTGTCACGCTAACAAACACCGACACCTGCTTTTTATAGCGTATGATTTGTGCACTGCAGTGAGATTGTGTGATGCTGTAATAAAAATCCATGGTGCACGCATGTTATGGCAGTGAAGTGTGTTTGTGTGGCAGAGGAAGGGAGGGCCCAGACACAGCGTGGCTGCAATGTCGCAGCGAGACGACCCGTCCGGTCCCACCATCCTCAGGTTGATCCGCCTTCAATGGAAACATGGCTCTGGCTTTATTTTCCTCTAACTGTACAACTTAAACGCCGTAACACATGAGTGTTTATTGTCGTTGTGGAGTAGCGGCTGCGGTCACGGGTTAGCTGGCACAGACGACCGAGAGCAGCCTGCCTTGCCCGGCGCCGGGAGCCATCCGCCGGCCGCTGGGAACTGGAACGGGTGGCTAGCTAACTGGGCTTAGCCTTTCGGACCAGTATCCTCGGACACTTCTCTGTCCTGACGCCTGTTCAGAAGGGGTAGGCTGTTATCGTATATGAATTATATTTCCACCTTTTCAGCAGACACACGGGCTGTGTAGGACAATTTGGGAATTTATTTTTAAGTGGACGGCAGGCTGAGCTTTAGCATTAAGCTAGCTCTCTTGTTCACTAGCTAACGCTAACCATTAGTGATGGACATTGGTCGTTTGTGGCCGATATGGACACGGTGGTTGTTAAATAATAATGTGGCTTATTTCCCTCCTGTGTGTGTGTAACGTTGTGTGTCATCACATCGAGAGCTCAGTGTTGTGTAGCTGTCATTCCCCAAAACAGCCCACGGTGCTAAGCTGGGATAGATAGCTCCAGATGCAGACTGTGCCTGATGTTGTTTGTGCTTTAATTTCCTCTCCTCCCAACACATGTTTCAGTGACACCGTGGAGATGGATTGAAGCATGAAGGGTGGAACCGATCTTTCGTCCAAATAGGAGGACTTCTCTCTTAGGTATGCTCCACCAATTCCTCTCTCGCTCTTTTCTCCAACATAATAATTGAAATCCAGTATCGATTGTGGTTTCACAGGTGTTTTTTGGCATAAAAACCATATCCGTGAGTGATGTGGTGCAACTGAACAAGCCTTCTGTTAGCCACAAATATACATATTGCTCTGCAGAGACTGAGCATATGTTTGATCTCTTGCTAGACTACACAACTACTTGTGTAATTGTGCTGTGTTTCAGTATTGAGAGCTCAAGCTTGTGTCTAGGCCAATGTTTCTCCACTCCCCACATCCTGTGCAGCAAGGAAGCTTCCTCTTTTGTCCTGAAGTGCTTAGCTGCATCCTGATCAAGGTCACAGATCTCAGACCTACTCAAAGGGTGGTTTGTACTAACCCAGGGTTTTCTGTTTGGCTTGTTTTTGTGCATATTCTGCGCTGTCCTATTTTTTTCATTTCTGCATTTTTGTCTCAGTTACAAATCTAAACTTTAACTGGATGGACAGTTTTACATCAGTTTGAGGATTAATGTCAGTTTCAGAAAGTTTGCTATACTCCCTGTTTCATTCATCCATTCATCCACCGGATGCTTGTCCTGGTCAGGATTGTTTTGGCAGTGGGGCAGGCAGTTTTGCAAAGACTTGGTTATTTTTCCCAGCTTTCTCCAAATCAGTGAAGCTCCCTATCTGGGCGGTTGCCAGCTGCTCCTAACCTGATAACCTGATTGATCTGTCCATTTTCACGAGAGAAATATGCATATTTAAGAGCTGTCTTATTTTCAAGTTAACTTTCAACAACACATACAGCTAACTTGCCATTGTTATTGTCATTATTCTACTTTCAGCACAGGAAGATGACTTTCCCATTCTTAATCTGTCCTGGAGGTCACTGTGTATTTCCTCAGCTGGAAATACACAGTGACCTCCATGCCAGTCCAATTTGAGTTGCTCAAAAAACTGAGATGTGGCAGATGACAGTGTCGCTAGATGCCTGAACTGAAGGATATGAATGTAATATTAATAATGTAGAATGTGATAAGGTTTCATCTGGGATTTGGGTTATTGTATTGACAGATCCTAAGTGGTGATGGTGGTGTTTCCTGATCTGACAGACAGCATTACAATATCCTTAGCTTACTTGAGTGTTCTTGCAGAACAGAATGAAGAGTAAAGGTTTCTACCTAACATATTTTAATTGCTATTTACTAATGATTTTTTTTCATAAAGAATTAGTTTAAAAGATCAGATAGTCAGATATTGTTCAAACACACCTGTACTGCATTGATCCATCCCAAAAATGTTGACACTGTTGTAGTTCAGTGATGGGTTTTATACAGATTTCATTATGTTCAGCTTAGTTTGCCTTATTCTCATAATGTTATAATACAGACATAATCAAAGTGAGTAAACATCAAGTAAGTACATGCCTGGCCATGTATTTTGAAATCTGAATTATTAGTACTAGTTATTTTGCTCAAAATATCTTAAAATGTTTAGCTAACGTAGTCTAGACAGATAATATGCTCCAGGTAGAGTAGCTTTCACAATCACAAGCAATACACTGAGGAGGAAGAAGGGCAATTAAAATACTCCTCTTGGAAGATGGATACTGGCATGATGGGTGATAACAAGTAGTTCTTGTTTTTCACATCATTTTGACTGCTTCTCTGAGAGTTGTTTGAGGCCATGTCTAAAGTTTAAATTAAGGCATTATGTTGTAATTTTCTAAAAGCCCACACAAACGCATACTTCCCCATCCCCATGTTACAACTGACAGTTGAGTTGCTGTGTTATTTTTCTGATTGAGTGTTGGACTTGAGTAATCTGTCTAGAATAGTTGTGTCACTGAAGTCCCCAAAGACCCTTAATTTTCAAGTAGTCCATGACAGAAGAATATGTAATGTAATTCATTAATGGCTTACGGAATCTTTAAAAAGTGGTACTGGTCTACTGCTGATAATAATTGACTGACGTATACTCGACTGTTTTCAAGTTAATGTCACAATAAAGATTGTATTTAGACATTAAAACAGAAGGTAGGCATTTCACATTGGACCTGCATTTGCAGAAATACACTTGCACAATACTGCTAAAACCATCTCTACCCAGTAGAAATAAATCATATTACTGCAAAAACATTAGTACAGATGTGCCTCAAACATAACTCCTTTTTTTGTTCATGTTTGGAAGGGCACAGTGATGTTCAGTGAACTTGTTTGTTTGATCTAACTATATCTGATTGGGTGATTTTTCAACAGTGTGATATCTGACATGGCATTCCTTAGCCAGTATTCATATTGAGTTGGTTCCACTTTACTTCTTTGTGCTCCTGCTGAAAGGATTTAGAGATGTGGGCAGTGATCGTCTGGGGCCCTCGGGTAAGAGATGCAGAATTTTTAATGTGTGGTAGTAAAGAGGTTAGGGTGGGAAGGCTTCTGATGAAGGTCCTTTTCCTGGATTTGATGTCACATCGAGTATCACTTAGATACTTGACCTGGCTGAATTTCTCCACCAGGCTTCTTTTGACAAGCATTTAGTGTCAAGTGTCAAGTCAAGTGCTGTACATTGAAGTAACCTGCTTAAGTGGGAAATTGACTTGTTCAGTTTGGATAGGATCTGAGCATACTGTATCTCATACAGGAGACAGTAGAACACTGCTGTTACAGGGACTGGGGCAATGAATGTCAAAAGAGTTAATATGTGGTGAAATCCCTACAACTCTTCAGCATAGCAGGACTAGCAGGACTTGACCATGGTTTGGGTTTAATTTATAATAATTTGGGTTCAAAAACCAGATCTGGGTGTGTATTCATATTCACTAAAGTCCTTTCCAACCCTATCCCTAAATATAACCAGTCCTCCCTGCAAACATATCACAAAAGTTTTGTAAAATTTGAGGGCATAATATACAAATTTATATTTTAATATATCAAGTGTATGTAAGTCAAGACTGTGTAGCTGTTTTCTCTCTACTTTCATGACAGGAGTAGAACAAGAAAGCAGTTGCAATTGTCAGTTCAAAGTAAATGTACAGCCTATAGTTGTAAAGCAGCCTCATAGATGTCTCACTTTGCTTTCGCTTTGGTTAGTTTCAGACATGCATAGACATGCACATACATCTATGCACCTTTAAACATAGAATGTGGGTCTCTGTGATTTGCTGTTTAATGTGGGTCTAGAGAAATGTTTTCTGATTAAAGCTAACAAGTTAAATCTATGTACTAAAAAGTTATGCACTGCACCTGCCACCTGTTAGTAAGAGATACCTGACAAAAAGACACATATTGTGGATACTTTGCAGGTTGAATTAACATGCTTGTTATCCTTGCGTCAGTGAGTACAGCTGAGCCTCAGCCACAGGACTGCAGGTTCACTGAGAAATACTGGCAGGTCTTTTCAAGCAGTGTGCTGTAGCGCAGGTTGGGCCAAAACTTTGCATATTTTTGAAATAATATAATATGAATGGTATTGAATTATACAAACCGTAAATACGCAAATGTTATACCTGAAAAACTGGTATTGTTTTTAATAAAGTAAAATAGAGTTTGTAAGGTCTCAAGACCAAAAAAACAGTTGCCCAGTTGACAACACTGTGGAATGGTTTCATGTGCAGACTTTTTAGACTTTCAGCTTGAAAGTGTTTTACATGTAACTTTTGAACAGTGTGTTTTAATTGGTTATTTTATTTAATAAACCCCTTTTTTAACATGTAGTGTTACTGCTGTTTAGTAGGGATTTCAGCCTGTGTTTTCCACCATAAAGGTGAGAAATTGTTTGAAAGTGTTATTGTCTTTCAGGTTTACCTCTGCAGCTTAACTGTGTGACTGACCTGAGAGACACAGAGGAAGATGCCTCCTAGGCCATCCTCAGGGGAGCTATGGGGCATCCACTTGATGCCCCCCAGGTATAACACACTGGGTTCCACTTTGTATACAAATACATTTTGCTTTTTTTTTTTTTTTTTTTGCCTGTTTACTATATTGTTGAATAGTCATTTATTTTGGTCATCTGCATATGTTCCTGAATATTATTAGTATTATAGATTCTCAATGGCTTAAAATGCACACTAAGTAAAAAGTATAAAATGAAGTTTGCCATCAATGTGTCAAAATGCAGCTGGGTGTGTCTGCAGGATTCTGGTGGACTGCCTGCTGCCCAATGGGATGATTCTAACCCTGGAGTGTCTCCGTGAGGCCACACTCATCACCATCAAACACGAGCTGTTCAAGGAAGCTCGGAAGTATCCTCTCCATCATCTTCTGCAGGAGGAGACATCATACATCTTTGTCAGTGTTACACAGGTAAGAACTCTTAATCTCAATATGAATATCTGGTAGGCAGAGTTGTCTGTCTAAACATAATAGAAATCCATTATTAAATCTGATGGAACAATCGCATGCAGTGGTTCATATAACAGGAACAGAAACTGCCAAGGAGTCCTTAGTTTCTAATAAGGAAGAATAAGCTTTCTGTATTCACAATACATCCAGTGTGTTGCTCTTTTGTGAAAGTTACAGGGAAGCCCTGTGTCCACTGTGTTGTGATTGGAAGGCTTTTGAAAACAGAAGGACTGTGTTTAAGAATATATTATACTTCCATTCTTCCAAAACATCTGTTCTGCACCTGAAGGGAAACTGTCAGTTGTCATAGCAATTGACCATTGGCTTTCATGAAAAACAAAAAGCGGAATATTGTAGACAGTCTGTTTTCTTCCTGCCTGCAGGAAGCAGAGCGGGAGGAGTTCTATGATGAGACTCGGAGGCTGTGTGACCTTCGCCTCTTCCAGCCCTTCCTCAAGGTCATTGAACCAGTTGGCAACAGAGAGGAAAAGATCCTCAATAGAGAGATTGGTGAGGTTCTTTTCTGACAGCACTGGTTCTGTTATACCCCTCGTCCACTTTTGTTTAGCATTTTTATAAGGTTGAAACTGTGTATTAAATTGGATTTTTGAAACAAGTGACAAAAGATTCATATCCGTAAGGTATTAATTTGGCAGATATTTTATGTATAGTTTATCTAAATAGAGTGGAATATAGTTGGAAAAAATGGAACAGCACAAGTTTTTCTAAATTACTCTGCTTCTTAACAAATCAGCAAATCAAACTAAGAATATTCGGTTAACTTTATCTACAGGGTAATCTGGTCTATGCAATTAGGCCAGTATTGAGCTTGACATAATAATAAGGACCAACCTGCTCTTAATTGTTTTGGATAATCTTTTTTCATGTTTTAGTAAATGGTAGGAGAAATATTAAGAAAACATGATTATTTCAGGTAAATCCAGCCAAACATGGCTTAAAAGACAGAAAACAACACTAGCTTTGCTTTCTGTTCTGTCAGGTTTTGCCATTGGTATGCCTGTGTGTGAGTTTGACCTTGTAAAGGACCCCGAGGTTCAGGACTTCAGGAGAAACATCCTGAATGTTTGTAAAGATTCTGTGGAGCTGAGAGATGCCAGCGGGCCTCACAGTAGAGCACTGTATGTTTACCCACCCAATGTAGAATCGTCACAGGAACTCCCCAAGCACATCTATAGTAAACTAGACAAAGGTAGGCAACTGTTTTTGTCATACTTTTCTCCAGTGTGGAATCTTATCAGCATCATAGGGTGTTTCTTGTTTATGAGAAGATGTGTCTGTGTTCTTTTTTTGGTTGTCTGATGAAGCTAATGATTGGGCACTTACAGTCAACATGAGGACCACAGAGCAAGAAATAAAGATCTTAACCGAACATCAATACTTCATTACTATCTACAAGCTTTTACAATAGATAGGGACTACAGTAATGGATCAAGCAATCAGTGAATTGATCGATGTGATGGTGCTACTGTCTTACAAACAATACTTGGAAAGCAGAAGATTACAGTAGAGGTTAGACCACAGAGTAACTACAGTGGGTTATTTGTAAAGGGTTGCTGCTTGAATAAAAATGTCTATTTTGTCGTCTGTCTCTCTTTGTAGGTCAAATTATTGTGGTGATTTGGGTGATTGTTTCTCCAAATAATGACAAGCAAAAATATACACTGAAGATCAACCATGACTCTGTGCCTGAACAGGTGAGGTCAATATGTACAAAAATGAAAAGACAATGACTTCATCATGAGCCACACCTTAATGTTTAAATTAAATTGTCATTGTGTGTCTTTCTGCATGTATGTATTGTGGTATGTTAAGGTGATTGCAGAGGCCATTCGTAAGAAGACACGCAGCATGCTGCTGTCCCCAGAGCAACTAAAAATGTGCGTTCAGGAATACCAGGGTAAATACATCCTCAAAGTTTGTGGCTGTGATGAGTACCTGCTGGAAAAGTACCCCATCAGCCAGTATAAGGTAACAGACACATGGACAAATACCAATTTAGCACAAGAGTGAAAAAGACTTAAATGACTTTAAGAGAAAGTTAAGCATGGATGGGGAACATTCTTCAGCGAAATCTGTCAAACTACAATATGTGGTCATTGATATTAAGCCTTATGTAGACTGCAAACCTGAAAAAAGTGAAAAGTCGAACAGCTTCTACCAAGCATTTTTGTAAAATATAGTAGACTAATCACCTGTGGGATCAGGCTCGGAGCTGATCTCAGACTTTTAAATTCATTTGCATCAGCACATAGCTAAATCCATTTCAGATCATTTGTTTATTATAATCACTGTGGGCATGTCAAAATTGCGTTTCATTAAAACACTGGAACAGTCTCCCAACGCACAACATTATGAGTTTGTGCTCTGAGCCATGTGAAATACCCTCAAGTCTGGTCAAAGCAGAAGATGCACATGGTGTCATTGTTTCCTCTGTAGTCAGCTGGTGGAAAGTTAACTGACATCATTAGCTACACTTACACATGGTGTAACTCTACTAGCTCTGTGTAGACATTTGTTCTAGCTGTCCTCTGTATCAGTCCCTCTCTCTGTCTCCCTCTAGTATATCCGTAGTTGCATCATGCTGAGCAGGATGCCTAACCTGATGCTAATGGCTAAAGACAGCCTGTACAGCCAGTTGCCTACAGATAACTTTGTCATGCCATCATACTCTCGACGCATCTCCACGGCAACATCGTATATGAATGGAGAGGCAGCTGCCAAGTCGCTGTGGACCATCAATGGAACTCTGCGAATACGAATCCTCTGTGCCACATATGTTAATGTCAATATACGGGACATAGACAAGGTGGGGATGCCTGGTGAATACAGGGCATAAACTAGTGTTTGTATAGATCAGCCACATTAAGCGACAGATCCTCAACTTCAGTACTCTTTGCTAGCACTGCACTAAGCACTGTGCTCGCTGGTAGGAAGAGGAGGAGCCAAAGTAAGAATGACTTTTCAGTAGTAGAAAAATGTGAGTCATTATTGGACTTTTTTTTGCAGATTTGTGGATCATAAGGAATCTGTCTAAAACAATACATTAGTTGTAATTATCGTTTATTTTTCAGCAGTAGCCTATCTGTTGAATTTTTTTTTTTTCAGTTGTATAGAGTATCCCATCGTCAGACGCCCTTACTTCCTGTGGAAACAAACTGTCATTGTCCAAGTCTAATATGAACAAGGACCTTTAGGAAGGGAAAGTAGTTCTGGTAGCTAATGTTGATGTGCCACCTTGAATCATTTGTGCAAATGTGACGAAGCTGCCCCACTGTGTGCCACCAAGAGTAGTGACTGTTTAACACAATGACTGTAACTTGGCAGCTGTTAAGCTCATTACACTTCCAAGATACAGACTGGGCTGCAGAAAGTTCAGTATTTAATGATAGCATGCTGTATGTTTTTCATTTGGCCATAATTATTACAATTGATCTATTTTTCTAATTCTGTCTACTTGAAGATTTATGTGAGGACAGGCATTTACCATGGAGGTGAACAGATGTGTGACAATGTCAACACACAGAGAGTGCCCTGCTCTAACCCCAGGTAATTCACCTTTCAGGTAAAAACTCATTTAATTAACTTCAGAGCTCTTTAAATGCAGGAACTGTAAACAATAATGATACAGAAATATTTTCCTGAAAAGTCTTCAAGACTTTTATGTCCAACTTTTTTTTTTGTTGTGTGTTCCTTTGTGCAAATAAAATTTTAAACTCCTTCATTCTTACTTTGCAGGTGGAATGAATGGCTCACTTATGATATGTACATCTCAGATATCCCCCGTGCTGCCAGACTCTGCCTCTCCATCTGCTCTGTTAAGGGCAGGAAGGGAGCCAAGGAGGTACGTTAGAAAGCAGTGAAGGAATAGACTCCACGGTGTGACTGAAGTTCATAGTTGACAGGGAGTGGACATGCAAAAACAGGAAGTGTCTTAATAGTCCAGTTAGGAATAACTATGCCAAAGAAAAATACTCTCCTACAGTTTCACCCAGGGATCTTTTTGAAAATACATATATTTAAGTGTTGAAAAAGCAGTTTAACTAGTTGGGCAAAATTATTTTGTGGTTTAAAACACACAAAGAAGTTAAAATATATGCTATATAAGACGCTGACAATGTTACAGTTATAGCCTAAAGACATCAGATAATTTTCTTGTGCAATGCTAACTCATCTTGGACGGATTTATATGTGTGGGTGCATTGTTTGTGCGTCTACCGTGTGCCAGCACTAGCATGTGTTGGCCCAATGGAACTTACCCTACGCTGTGTGTCTGTCTGAGTATATGTGTCCACAGTGAATGGGAGCTGTGGTATCATCTTTGGCTCTGTTTAATTACTAATCAGTCATGGGCACTGTGGTGGCAGAACATCAGCAGGAACACAATCAGCAGAAGGAACTTTTCCATTCATGCTGGAATATACTTTGGTTTTGTAAGCCACATTGAGGGCACCTTGAGAACAGTAAAAAAATCTTTCATATTTACAATAGTTGTTGAATGACGTTGACAGCAGAAAAACAGAATGAGAAATCAAAATGAGGATTGTAAATAGTAAATTAAATTTCAAACCTATAAAGGATAACGCCTTTTAATGTAATTTAGAAGGTAATTTGTGTCATGTAACCTTTCTCTACTTTTATCAGCTTTACAATGAAAGCACCAACTGATTGTATATTTTACTGTGTTTAGAAAGCATGTGGTTTAAAGCTGTGGCCATGTGTCTGGATTTGTAATACTTGTGTGCATCATAGGCACTGATTTATTTTTCCTTGCTATCATACGTGAATAAGCTGGAATAGAGAGGCGTGTGTGTTTGTGAATGTGTGTAAGTAAGGAGTGTGCCAGACATGGATATTGTAACACACACCTGGGGTGAGTCCTGTCTCCTGCTAGGTTTAGGTCAGGTTAGCAGATGCTCTCTCATGCCATACCTGAATTAAAGATAAACACCCTTCTACAATCACCTTTTGTTCCAACAGCAATTATAAACAGGTGCTTTCTGACTGGCTGTCTGCAAGTAACTGTCTGCCTCACCATGTTGTCTTTTGTCACCTTATTCTATCGCTGTTCCTTAGTGAGGCGTCGTTTGGAAAATCAAGATGTTTGATTTTTCCCAGCCTCTGTGGAAGCATTCATGGTAACGTCAGTAAGAGTAGTGTAGTTAAAGTGTGTGCTTACCTTAACGTTTAAAGATGGCGCTGTAGCATAGCAAATACATTCAGAAGCTATATTAATATTAGTCAGTACACATTCAACATTGTTTTATTATGTAAGGGAAACCATTATAAAGGACCCAGTTCACAGTTTAATTGACGTATTTTCTGCCATGTAAAAGAAGAGTCTGTATCATGAGTCTGTAGCAAAATAACCAGCCAGTTTCATCAAACTGTACACATTAACCTACTCAACTTTTTAGGGTCAAGGATTGCAGGTATGTGGACATCTTATTGAGACTTTGTTGTAAAACCTTCAGACCCCATTGAAATTAATTAGAACCTGTGGAACAACAAAATAAAACCTTTTACATACCTTTAAAATCTTTTAAAGCCTATAAAACCCATTTAAATAGAATGTCTGCACATGTCATATCCATTGAAAGGAGACAAATGAACGACATCCATCAAACAGCATCTCTTCTTTCTGCCTAACAAAGAACAAACAAAACCTTTGGGAGCTGAACCATACAGCTACGCAACCAATTTAGAGATTCAACAGCATGAACCAGACAAATGGAGTCTCTGAAAATCTGAAATTTTCTCTTTCTCCTGCTCTTTTTAATAAGGTTGTGTGTGAATGTGTTGTCTGACCTCCTTTGAAAGTTGAATTTACTTTAGAAAAATAGATGTTTTCATTCTCTTTATTTACAATATGAGATTATGAAAGTATTATGTTGTATTTGATGCAGACTTTATTCTGAGTTAGTGCTTTTAAGGTTCAAGTAGTCAAGGACAGTTTTATTTTTAATGTTGTTTTCACTCAGAATGTCCCTCTCCTATTCTCTCTCCTTCCCTTTTCTCTTTCTCCTTTTAGGAGCACTGTCCGCTTGCTTGGGGTAACGTCAATCTCTTTGACTACACTCACACTCTCGTGGCCAACAAGATGGCTCTCAATCTCTGGCCTGTCCCCCATGGCCTTGAGGATCTCCTTAATCCCATAGGAATCACTGGATCTAATCCCAATAAGGTGCTGAAAGTCATCATCATTTTTTATTTTTTTATTTTTTTACAGTTTAAATTTTAAAAAGGATTTTTACTTGCTCTTTGTGTAAACACACCTCATTAAAGCTGTTTCATATTATGACTGCACCAGAACTGAAACAAGAAAAGAAAATCACTGAAATTTTAAATATCTTCTCTGATACTTTGTTTACACAGTGTTATGTTCTTTTACTCTCTGTTGTCCAGGAAACTCCATGTCTGGAACTGGAGTTTGACCACTTTAGTAGTCCAGTGAAATACCCAGATATGAATGCGATAGAGGATCATGCGAACTGGACCATATCAAGGGAACTGGGGTTTAACTACAATCTCTCGGGACAGGTAATAACCTGCTTACAAGCTAGTAACCACTGGGCTGGAGAGGTTCCTGATTGGGTGGTGCCATTATATGTTTAACTGTTCAGTAATTCATTATGGTGTTGGTGAAGTTTTCTTATCAGATTTTGAGATGATATGTGGCATGAGGACTGTGACTTCTGACATGATAACGTGAGATGTGGTTGGAGTTACTCTGCTATGTGAGATGATGTGTTAAGTTATTCATGATGTGTGTGTCAAATGTGAGGTGTGGCCAGTGCAATATGTGGTGAGATGATGTTATCTAGCTTGATCCTGAATCTGATCCAGAAAATTCCTATTATGTGATATAATGAACATCATATCACATAACAGGACAGTCAGGAATCTGACCTGGTTTTGTCAAGGAGGATGACTGTGTAGAAAATTCTTTTTTTTTTTTTTTTTTTTTTTTTTTTTTTTTTTTACCAGATTTTGTGCCTTTGGCTCATGAAACTAATGACCCGTTCAAATTCAGGATCTTAGAGCATTTAAAGAGTTGTTAACAACCTGATCCCTGCATTGAACTTACACAGCATCTGGCAGGGCTGCGATTTAACTACACTCTGGCTTTATCACAGCTCATACAGACATGCCTTATATTCTTCTTGTTTCAGAGCAATCGTGTGGCCAGAGATCACGCTCTGACAGAGAGCGACACTGAGCAGCTGAGACAGCTGAGTAACAGAGACCCTCTGTCAGAAATCACTGAGCAAGAGAAAGACTTTCTTTGGAGACACAGGTAACTTTCCACCCAGCAGATATGACACTATACTACTTTACCATTGTATTGTGAAAATGAATTGATAGAAGCCTATTATTGAAATTTAATGGCTGAGACATTTTTTTAACCGTTTTTCTTTTGTTCATTTTTTCATTTTGTTAAAAAGACAGATGCATTTTTGAGATTAAACAAACCCGGACTGGCATGCTGAGTACTCCCATTTTATTTTAACCTTGTATATAGGATGAAGATACGTAAAAACAACTCATTAAGATGAAATTGTGATGCAGTATGTTGTAGTTATTCCCTTTCTCATTCTCTTTCAGGCACTACTGCATGAATATCCCTGAAATCCTTCCCAAGATCCTTCTCGCTGTCAAATGGAACTCCAGAGATGAAGTAGCACAGGTAATGCCGTAACATTGCACATCTAGCTGTTATAGAAACACTCTTACTTGATATGTGTCTGATAAGTGAGAAGGTACAGAGATGTAAAGAGTTACATGGCTCCCCTCTTCCTCTTCCATACTTTAATGGGATTTTTAAAATGGAAATTGTGTACATTACTTTTCTGTTGTCTAAGTAACAGCCAATGAGTGTATGGCCACTCAGGTCAAATTGTTTAAAAAATATTCCTTTTTTGTTTTTAAGTTTGGATGTACAGTAAATACTTAACCTGACACAAAGGCACTTCACATCAGCTGTAACCTACAAAATCACAAACTTGCAGCAGGATAACAGCAAGTTTTGTTTTGTTGTATATGTGTCCTTTGTTGATTAAAAATGTCAATTGAATTTGTAATTTTTGTATTGTATATGACAGTAAAATAAGTGTTAATGCATATTTCCTGGCTTGCATTTCCCAGATGTACTGTCTGTTAAAGGAATGGCCATCAATCCGTCCTGAGCAGGCCATGGAGCTGTTAGACTGTAACTATCCAGACCCCATGGTCAGACACTTTGCCGTGCGCTGCCTTGAAAAATACCTGACTGATGACAAACTGTCCCAGTACCTCATCCAGCTTGTACAGGTAAGTCTAACTTAGTCAGGCACAACTGACTTTCAGGAGCTGTTTAACAAATGATATAGATAAAAAGGAGAATAGGAACTAGAGTACTGTGGACTGTGGAGTACCGTCCTCCAGCATCATTGTCCTTGACAGCCAACCTTATATTTGTTGGAGAGCAGCTTTTATTTGACCTGTTGAAATCTTGCCCATATAAGATGCATGTAGTTTTTTGTTTTTCATGGTACAGAGACCTTATGGAGTATGAAATGAATAATATGAACCTACTCTCTACTCTCTTCTTCCTTTCACTCTTCCCTTTTTCCTCTCTTCTGGTCTTCAAGGTATTAAAATATGAGCAGTATCTTGACAATCCATTGGCGCGTTTCCTTCTGAAGAAGGCTCTGACCAATCAAAGAATAGGCCATTTCTTCTTCTGGCATTTGAAGTGAGTTACCATCCAGATTGCTTTTTCTCTGTGTTATATACCTCCATTTCTCTGTGGCCTTCCAGAAAGATAAAAGCCCCCTGGTTCTTACTCTACATCTCTGACTTCATTCTGTATCTTCCTCACAGGTCAGAAATGCACAATAAAACAGTGAGCCAGAGGTTTGGGCTGCTGTTAGAGGCTTACTGCCGGGCCTGTGGCATGTACCTCAAACACCTGAGCAGACAGGTAGAGGCCATGGAGAAGCTCATTAACCTCACTGACATCCTTAAACAGGAGAAGAAGGATGAGACACAGAAGGTAAGGAAGGTTGCAGCACACATACACATGCACACAGGAGCATTAACTCACTTCTACATCATATATAAATATATATAAAATATGTGGACATGTATCTTGCTTGTAGAAACTAGTGCCCTAATTTTTCTTCATCATTGAATTACACCCTCGAGCAGTTCTGTGTGGTTTCTAAATCAGGCAGTCTTGTATATTTGCCAAGGGACACAAAGACTCACTTAGCTCTGTTGCTATCATTTAGAATATTAGCTACTGAAATATAATTAGGAAAAGTGACATACAAATTATAAATGTCTACAATGCAGAGCAGGATGTTCTTTATTTATATTTGTTTCACAAATCATAATGTGTAAACTGCACGTCACACTTCTGTTGTTTAACTGTAACTGTATTTTTCACTTAAGTGTCACAGCTGACACACAAAAATTTATCAGCATTTTGTGACTTAAAACAATTCTTAGAAAAACTACACAAATGCAGTCATTTTTAGAAGACTTCCTGGTGTGTGTGTACACATTTATGTGCAAATGCACATGGGTGTTGTTACGGTTGTGTGTGTTTCTTGTGGAGGTCCAGATGCGGTTTCTTGTGGACCAGATGAAGAGACCGGACTACATGGATGCTCTGCAGAACTTCACGTCTCCTCTCAACCCTGCACATCAGCTGGGAAACCTGAGGTTTGAAGCAATACTGCTTGAGATATTTTTGTGTGTACATTATTGTGTATATGCATAAGTGGAGAAATTAACTAATTAATTAAATGAATGAATTTATGCACAGGTTAGATGAATGTAGAATCATGTCATCAGCAAAGAGACCGTTGTGGCTGAACTGGGAGAATCCTGACATCATGTCTGAGCTGCTCTTTCAGAACAACGAGATAATCTTCAAAAATGGAGATGGTAATAAACTAAACTGATGTAAAAAATAAATATTGTGTATAACTGCTAAATACATGGTTATTCTGTTTATTCTTTAATGATAAGCTGAAATACTGAAAGTTATTGAAACTTCCATCCTGTGCATGTGGTACTGGTAGCGCTTATTACTCTAAAAACATGACCAGTTATCATAAAGCTGTTGGGGGAACAACTGTTGTGAAGTGTGAGAACAGTTCACTCCTGATTTGTGCTATAAAGCATGACAGCATATTTCCTGCTAACAAACTGTGAAGTGCTGTTTACAGGCCAGAGAGTTTCTTTCTTTTCTTCTGTTGTGTATGTGACTATCCTGCCATTGTGTGTATTTGTATTGTAGACTTGCGTCAAGACATGCTGACGTTGCAGATTATTAAAATAATGGAGAATATTTGGCAGAATCAGGGACTGGACCTACGGTACTACCCTCTCTCCTACTACGTCAGTTAAGATTTCTCTTTATCTCTGCATCTTTCTGCTTCAGTAAGAAACTCTGTGTGGTTTGTAACTCTAGGATGCTTCCCTATGGATGTCTATCACTGGGAGACTGTGTAGGTCTCATTGAGGTTGTTCGAAGCTCCCACACCATCATGCAGATCCAGTGTAAAGGAGGCTTGAAGGGAGCTCTGCAGTTCAACTCAAATACTCTTCATCAGTGGCTCAGAGACAAGAACAAGGGCGAGATGTGAGTTCCTCTCCTGTTTTTTCACAGTCTACGTACGACTTTACTAGTAAAAGTATCTGTGTCGCCCTAAAAAAGTCTACAAATTGAATTCTGGGACTATTTATATTTACAGGTCTTAAGCCTTTACTTTGTATTTTTCATATGTGTGTACTATTTGCAGCATTTATATTTAATTTCTTCTCAAATTTGAATATTAAGGGCCTCACCACTCACTGGTGTGTGTTTTTGTGCAGGTATGACATGGCTGTGGATCTGTTTACAAGGTCCTGTGCTGGCTACTGTGTAGCTACATTTATCCTTGGCATCGGAGACAGACACAACAGCAACATTATGGTCAAAGATGATGGACAGGTAATGAAAAGGAAACATTTGGGTCATGGATGGACAGGTTACAGTTTTCAGACACGCTGTATATAATTTGAGAATTTGACACAATATTCGTCTTTTAATTTTTTCAGTTTATTACTGCTGTACTTTATTACATTGCACTGATGATGTTCTCATTATTGTCTGCCTACTTTTCATCCTTTGATTTTAACCCTGTAAAATGACTTATTTTAGTTTTATAAAGCCTTTCCTGTAGTTATACAGTATATGCACTGATCAGCCATAACATTGTGACCCTCTGCCTCATACTGTTTACACAGGAGTCTGTGTCATTTGCATCTGGCTGGGGTTCACAGCACATCTTGTATGATCCTGTTGGCTTCCATAAATATACTGTGTGAGAGAGCACAGATCTGTGTGTCATTTAGTTATACAAGTATGTTGTATAACTAAATTAAGACGCATTTTTAGACAGATTGCACCACCCCCAGCCAGACACAGCCACTGGAACAAAATAATCAGTGTTATTCACTTTACATGCCAGTGGTCATAATGTTGTATCTGTTCAGTGTAGATTGAAAGATTACCAATCTTTGACTTGTTTTTCTCTTTGTTCTGCTGTTTTCAGTTGTTTCATATAGATTTTGGCCATTTCCTCGATCATAAGAAGAAGAAGTTTGGCTACAAAAGAGAGCGAGTGCCCTTTGTTCTGACGCAAGACTTCCTCATTGTCATCAGCAAAGGGTCCCAGGAGTGCACTAAGACCAAAGAGTTTGAGAGGCACTGCATCATCTTTAATTTTTTTGTCTTGTCATTGCTTCTCTCATCTTTTTATCTGATACCTGCAACTGTTATCAATCTTGTCTTGCCAGGTACTGTAAATGACATACGGCAACAACAAGATGTGGCTGTGTTTTTCTTTATCTGGGTCTAAAGGATCACATTGTTATAAACAGACTCTCATAATTTTGTATTTTCTCTTGCTTTAATTCTGACAGTTTCGCTTATCAATACTTGGTCCCCATTGATCAGCTTGAATGTGCTGTTTGTAGATTCAGTCATTTGTAGAAGCAATCATAGGCTTAAATTTTTCAAATGGTGTTAGAAGGGAAATAAACCAGAGTGAGCGAACTTCATTCAGTTCACTTTTTGTTTGTCTTTCTTATATTTCTCTTTCTGTCTTCTTTCAGGTTCCAGGAGATGTGTTATAAAGCCTACCTTGCCATCCGGCAGCATGCTAACCTCTTCATCAACCTGTTCTCCATGATGCTGGGATCTGGCATGCCTGAGTTGCAGTCATTTGATGACATTGCCTACATCAGGAAGACACTGGCACTGGAGAAAAGCGAGCAGGTACACAGGCTTTTCCTCACTTACACCTGTTCCATGCTAATCTTATTTTGTTAAGTTATATATTTGGGTTTCTGAAACCTTGAAGATTTATCGCATCTGTGTGTCACTCTTTATTTCCTGGTTTCTGCAGGAGGCCTTGGATTACTTTATGAAACAGATGAATGATGCTCACCATGGAGGATGGACCACCAAAATGGACTGGATATTCCACACAAT
The DNA here is from genome assembly GCF_900324485.2 of Mastacembelus armatus. Classification (NCBI taxonomy): domain Eukaryota; kingdom Metazoa; phylum Chordata; class Actinopteri; order Synbranchiformes; family Mastacembelidae; genus Mastacembelus; species Mastacembelus armatus. Next base: position 4,273,933 of record NC_046636.1, on the reverse strand, counting down.
TAGACAGCATGCACTAAACTGATCTCACATACACAAACAAAAACCACCATGGAGTATTTACTTCAGACAGCCAGACTCAGAATTAGTTTTTCAAGGAATTTCATTTTTTTCCATTACGGCAGACACTAGACAGCACACCGGTGGTGGAAGTTCTCAGCTTGAATTTTGTTTTTTTTTTTTTTTTTTGTTTTGTTTTTTTTTTTAATGCAATCCCTATTCTTCTGCACTTCTCTGGCATTATGGTCTGCCTTTCTGTGTGGTCTCAATGATGCTGTCACTCTACACTCTGCTTGTTTTTGGGGACTACGATGGAGCATTTTTCCTCATGCTCTGGTGAAGATGTGCCCTACCTGGCTGATACTTGTGTTACCATGCTTCCTTTTTCCAAACAGAAGCAAACTTGAAAAGCAAGGAAATTGTACCCCTTGCACTGTCACTTCTGACTGTAAATAGGTTGAATTTGCCAAGCTATATCATAAATGTAGCCATAAAGTCTGTCTGCTGCCCTTCTTCTGTATTTGTGCTGCACTGTGGCTCCCCCCCAGAAAGGAGTTGCTTGGAGAACATTTTTTATCTTCTCCATGCTGAGAAGATATCAGCCACAAGGAACTGTCTAATTGCTCTTATTCTTTACCAAATTTGTTGTACAGTGCAGGACTACTTGAGTACGGGGGCTTCGAAGATGACTACTGCTGCACAGTCTTCCACCATTTTTGTGGTGAAGTTGCCCTCAAGTTGCTGATTTTGTCAGCTTTTCCACCTTTTAAACCTTTGTGAGGAGATTTCAAAGCTCAAAACTACAGAAGAGTCTCTGGGTTGTTTTGCACAGCTCTGCAATCTCCCTCAACACTCCACCCTTGGGAACATTTGTTTGTAGTGCAGCTTTAGACTCTTGCATAAACATCAGGGTGATGATGCCTTTCCATGAAAAAACAGCACTTACAAATATCAGAGTAATATACAGATTTAATATGACTTTTTAAATTTATTTATGTATCTAGTTTCTTTCAGTTTCTATACAGACAAAACCTTAATTCAGAAACGCACCATTATTTATGTAAATATATATTTTTTTGTATTTCTGTTCGTTTTTTTGCTGCGTCTTCTGGCTATCATTAGTGCAGCCCTCTGTTTCTAATTTTCTCAATTATAGAGTTTCGATACCCCCCCCCCCCGCCCCAGTCACTTTTAAGTTAAATATCTAAATTTGACCTCATCAATGGCCCAACTTGTTTAATTGTCAATAGTTTTCAGCCCTACTTGAAATTTTAAAGATTCATTTGTTTGTGGACACAAAATGGCACAAGTGCCAGTCTCTCAAATTATGAATAATGGGACCTATTTTAAGCCACTGACTGTGTTTTGTTTGCGAGCAGAGGCCCAGGGGAATGTCACGTCTTCCTGTTGATAAAATGCCTTGGCATCACAGCACAACACTCCACAACAGTACACACTGCTAAGCTCTACAAGCTCTGCCCAAGCACGTTATAATAAGCAAACCATGACACGCAAATGAAATGTATAGCAGGTTGTAGGAAAGTCTTGTGACCTTTTATTATTTGCATTTTTTGTTAGGCTGGTGATCTTCAGCATGTCCCACAGTAGAATGTCTTTAAACTGCTGACATAAAGGCAAAGTGCATTTTAACTTATGCTTATTACACATCAGTGGATACTTTTATCCACAACTTGTCTCTAACCTTGGCAGTATTTGAGCCATGCTTTCTGTTGCCAGGCCCTGTTAAAGCTGTAAAGCCTAAACTTTATAGTGTTACCATTCAACATTTCAGCATGTACCTTCAATATTTTAAAGTCACGATGTCTTTAGTGAAATAAGTGAAGCAACATATCTGGGCGAAGTTTGGTTACAAGAGCACTTCATTTTGTTGCTCAAAATTGAGCAAATGTAGAGCAGGACAGAGGTGTGAGGGATAGTTGGTCTCCACCCATCCTTTGCTGGGTCAGGATGGAGGTGAAATTAATAAATCAATCCTCAGCTACATCCTTTTGGAATGTAAAAGTTTTCACAACTCGCATCTAAATATACACCTGTACTGTTGGTTTAGTTTGCTTTGCTAGCAGCTGTGAGCAGCTGGCTAAGTGCTGTTTTTTTTGTTTTTTTTTTAACCATTGATTGTTTTATCTTATTGTCAATCACATTTATTCAAGTTATGAAAAATATTTAATGTTTTTACCGAGTGAGACAAAATAGGAAGATCTTGGTATAAAATATATTTGGCAGTGTAATAAGAAAGAGCAGACAAATTAACAGCGACACAGGATTATAGCTTGGAAGATGCTTTTTTTTTCTCCTGGTGTCTTTAAAGGATTCAACACTGAACCATGAGTGGTTCTTGCATTGAGAATCTGTGGTATGGGGTGCTTTGCTGAGGAGAAAATGTAGTGTTTCACAAGAAAAGGAGCCTCAGAGCAGCCTCACACCCCCCCCCCCCCCCCCCAACACCCGCACAGAACATCTAGAAAGACATTTCATTGTTCTCCTAGCTAAATTATTGGTAATGAAACTCTGTGTCAGTGAAAAACAGTCTCCACTTTGCCAATTCAACTGATTGTATTCAAAAAACCAAAGTGGTACTCTGCTCTGAGGATGTGTGTGTTCTCGTATTATTGGAGCATGAAGGGCTTGAATGTATTTAATTGCTGACATGGACCTTTGGTGCACTCATCTTTTGTTTTTTTGTTTTTTTTCGCTCACTTTTTCTTTCTAAAGCCAGATGCAGTGCCACATACAACAGGTTATCAGCAGAGAGCTATTCTCTTGGTTATTGTCTTTTTCTTAATGTGCCATATCAGGAATTACTGAGGCCTGTGTGATGCAGGAGTTATATCATGCAGTAAGGCATATCAGTTACAGACTTTGAAAAGAAAAAAGGTTGGGGTATGCACTTAAAAAAATCTAGTTCTCAATGCCTTTTTGTCCAGAAGGAGAAAGTTAGCCTAGTATGCATGTTTCTCAAGCAACATAACCAGTGTGTGTGATGTACATTATTTAGTATATATGTACAGTTACGGTTACAATCTAACCTCTTTTTCTATGGTAGGCCTCATATGTGACAAACCTATAGTGTTATCTTCAGTATTCTTTCCCATGTATCCTCCAAACTGATGGTGTGTGTTTGTTCATATGCATTAGTTGTTTCATTGGCAGGCCCCAATGAAAACCCACACTGTGTGTGTGTGTGTGTGCGTGTGTGTGTGTGCGTGTGTGTGTGTGTGTGTGTGTGTGTGTGTGTGTGTGTGTGTGTGTGTGTGTGTGTGTGTGTGCGTGTGTCTACATGTCCATGTGTCTGTCTGTGATGACACTGAACTGTTGCAGTGATGGTGTCTCTCAGTGTTTTGTATAAGCCTTTTTTTTCACTGCCTTGTCGGTGCCAGAGAAGACAAACAAGAAATGTGTTGGTTTTGCATCATTTGTAAGGAAACTTAAACTTATAGAAACTTTTTTCATTCGTCAGTTGAAATGTCATGAATTGCAACCACAGCTGTATTTTGGTGGTTTAGAGTAGAGTTTAGGGAGGAGGGGTGGTATTTATTTAGTACTGATTGAGAGAGTGTGTGTGTGTAGTACTATACTATACATAAGCAGTGAAGTTTGAAGCATTGTGGACAGGCTCTCTGAAACTGGTAGTGAATGTTTTTGATGCCACAGTCCTACATTTCAGAGTAAAGACAGCTACATCTAGAAGGACTAATGAAGGACTAAATCGTGCTTGAGTCCAAATATTTAACATCAGGTGTGGTCAGAACTGTATAAAGTATTTGGTAATATTGAATAATCTTAGAGATCATCTTCAGCCTCAAAGTCATGAGAATGACGCCCAGCACCAAAGTGATAGTTGTCACATCATCTCAGACCATTTGTTTGGTCTCTAACATTGAATTGATGCAGGGATTCTGAAATAATTGCTGTCTGGTTATTCCTCCCTTAAAGTGAAGGATTTCATGGCAACAGTGCTTTAAAAAACAGTCATATAATGACACAATCATCATGCCTGCTGTGTTAGCTATGCTGAGAAATAATGATTTTCTGTGAAGTAACCGAGAGGGGAAGGAAACCATATTTTCATTTGTCTTCCCTTGGCCCCTGCTAAAACAAAGACATGACATGAACACGCAGACAATACAATGCAACTCAATGCAATATCCATGCAGTAAATGCTACTGTTATGAAGCTTACAGTATAGTGTTCAGTCTTTGGTCTTTTCTGTTGCTGTTCCTGTTTGCTAACCTGATAAACACATGGCCACATTATTGTCCACCACCTGTATGAATTTGGGCTTTGATACTTGGAGAATACAGCTGTAGATCTTTGTGTGTTTCTCTGCGTAAAGCAGTTAAAACATTGTCAAACCCACAGTGAGGGAGTGCCCTTGTTTTAACTCGAGCACTGTTTTTTAGTAAGCTCTTGAACGGACTTTAAACTGAATGAATGTTGAAGGTTTTTGAACTCGTCCACATGCAGAAAAAAACATCACCACCTTTGGATTAAAGAAGAAATCTGATTAATTTAGGTTATTGATCATTTTAAGTCCCAAATTCTCACTTTAAAGATTATATTGGCTAGTTTAGTTTGTGGTTTCATGTACTTTTCTGTATGCAGTACTTTAAACTACATCATACTATGTCACTAATATATTTCCATGCTGTCAGAACCTTAACCTGTGCTATGAATGAATGTACAACTGGGCCAACTTATTGTTTATCACAGCCTACCTGCATGAGATTGGGTAAACTATTTATATATTCTTCTTGCTACCTTGTGTTTTTATTTACTCTGCTAGGCAGCCACACAGATGTTTAGAAAGTAATGCCTTAAGTTTGCTCCATGTAGGAACAGTTTCTAGGACAGATTCATCCTCATCATAACCCATGTTTTTTTTTTGTTTTTTTTTCAGTTTATTTATAAATGTATATTGTGTTTTATTTTGGCTCCCTGGTCACAGAGTAAAGGTTTGTACCCTGACTGACTGGTCACCTGAGTGTTCTGTGAAGATGTAGAAATAAATTTGTTAAACATTCACCCAGCTGTGTTTGCTCTTGCACTGTCCCCTAATTACACATGGACTGTACAAGAGGTTTTTTCCTTGACAGTATAAATGTAACCCTACCCTAATTAACTTAAATTCTTGGTTTCCTTTTATTTGGTTATTTGGTTTCCTCTTTCTTTCAAATTTTGGAAATCTAAAGGTTCGATTCCTGAAGAGGGAATTTCAGGGCAGCAACTTCTAAGTCACTTTACAAGAAATTCCTTCGGTCATTTTTAAAATTGTTTCACACATTTGGAACAAAAGAACAAAATTAAAAAACCAAAAATCATCTGGTCCAGTGAGCATTCTTTGTACATGTGTAAACCTGTTACTACAGAAGATATTCACAGAGAGGAAAGTATTTGAGGGCACTACTGATGAGCTTTATTTATATTCACGCATAAAACGAGTACATGTTAATACTATATTTTTGTACACATTGTACTTCTGTAGCTTATTTTTCTAATGAATTGTCACTGAGCTCATTTAATCACTACTTTCCCCTGCATAACCACTAAGCAACAATATAGAGCTCTGGCATCATTTCAGTCCTTTCTGAGGAGTTGCAGAGCCATAAGTGGGTTGTTTACTCCAATCCCTGTTTGAAAAACGCTTACTCCATTAACCAAACCTTTCTAGTCTTATAGTTTCACATCTGCATAGCATCACTGAAGATGTTCTCCCCCCAAAAAATAAACATCTATCAGAATGGTGTTACAAGTGAGAATATTTTTGAAAAATTTATGCCAGCAGGTCTGCATTGCTGAAGGCCCCATCTCCATCTTGTTGGTGTTGTGTTGGTTTTGGTGAGGGCACCGCAGTGGTCGCCTTCGTAGGAGCTGCAGTTACAGCAGGAGAGACTGGGTGGAAGGGCTTCCAGGGCTTGGACGGGCAGTGGAAGGGGTTGTTGTTCACAGTGTCTGCAGCTCTGGAGGCCGAGGCCACTTCAGGGGATGATTTTGGAACCGTCCCATCCTCCTCAGATGATTCTTTGACTGGAGCCGTGGAGGGGGCCAGTGAGGTATACTGAAAATTCCTGAGTGGAGACCAGCCGGGAGGACGACGCCTGGTGAACTGAAGAAAAGTAAAAGGTACTGTTTACGTTATCTGGGTGAATGGTTTGATAAAGATTACGGAACAAAAAAATGTTCTGACTGAGGAAATTTTGGTGTGAAAGAAAAACACAGTCTGCCATTTAGACAGTAAAGTGGATACAACTGTACTCAGAACCTGTTTTAAGTTGTGGAAGTGTTACCTTTATGGTATTGTCACTCTTTCTACATAATAAATAAGCTCTGGGTTGACATGGAATATAACACAGTATAACATTTTCTTTTCTGGTTTATTTCGAAGTTAATATCTGGCTGCTGAGTTTGATTTAAGACCCAGATATTTTTAAGGATGTTTACGTTTCTAAAATCAAGGCAATGATGCATCAGTTATGTATCAGATGTCTTTGGGATGGATTTCTAAAAATGTTTTTAAAAAATGTTGTCTCATGTTTGACTAATTCATGAACAGGTTGTCTTACCAATGAAGGCAGGGGACCGGGTTCACACTCTAGATGAGCCTCAGGGGGCTCAAGCCTCCATGGTGCCACATCCACTGTAGAGAGACAGTTGGTAAACTCCTGCACAGACAGACACAGACAGTTAAATAAGCCTGGAAATGTCCACATTATGTCAGTGATGATACATGATTTGCTTTTCTGTTTACCTCTGTCTGTTCATCAGGGACACACAGTTCATTGAGGTCTTTGTGGTCGGCCTTGGCGCAGGTGGTCTTCTTCATGTCAAATCTCAGGGTGAACCTGAGACCTGCAACCACCTGCAGGGACACGTACACACAGTGGGTAGAAAGAGTTTTCCCACTTTCTTCCCCTCGTATCACCCAGTATCTACCTGTCTGGTGGCGTGGCCGACACTGTGCAGGGTGAACAGGTGAGTGGAGTCCGAGATGGAGTTATACTTGGAAATGGAGACCGCAAGAGGGACTTTAATGTCCTCGGAGGTTTCATCAATCTCCACAGGGCAGCCTAAACAGGAAGCTTTCTCGGGAATGACGTGATCTTGTGAAGAGGAGAAAGATTGTGAAGAAACGTATTGATCTGTCATAGCTCTCCCCAGAGCCACAAGCGTTAACTTTAGAAAACTGTGGCTTCTCTATTGATTCATTTACAGATAAATGGGTTTGAAGCATTAGTTTTATTAGATGTAACTAAAATGTAAAAGTGCCCATCATTAGCATATATAGTATGTGATAAATTATGTTGCTGCATGCTCTCATCTGAAAATATTAAATAGATAATTATTCATATGAGAGGAAAGCTATGAAAAGGCCTGATTTAAAGGCTCAGTGCTGATGCTGCTTCAAGCCTACTGACTACACCACACGACTTTTAATCCTTTTATCCAGACGACGCTGAAAAAGGCAAATATTACACTGATGCACCAAGAGTTTTTCAAGCTGAGCTTTAAACAGTTGCAAAACAATTTGGAAGCAGGACAGAGAAAACAGACTCTTTACTGTAGGTAAACAGTGTGTTGGGTAGACAAACAGATTAAAGTCTAGTCTATGTCACTGCTCTTTATGGTGGGCTGAGTTAACACTGTGCTCTCCCTGTCTGCAGACTGTGTTGATATATTACACAATCACCCCCAGTGTGTGTCCCCTGCACCCACCAGTGTATATTTTTCTCAATGTCTCGCTGTTCTTTTAATGAGAAGTTTGTTTTCTGATGAACAAATCAATGATAGACTATAACAACACACCAACACACCAGAGATTCCTGCTGTTAGAAACTTTCCACACAGTTTTTATCATTACATGGGATGAGAATGGGTCAGTTCCCAAGGTGGAGGCATTAGGTGACAGGAGGATCCTTAATAAGCCACTGGTTCTACAGTTAATTTATTAAATGAGGTTCCAAGAGGAAACTTTTTTTTTTTTAAATCTTAAGAATATTTTTGAAAAATTAATCTCAGTCTTTTTAGTGGAGTTTGTTGGCAAAGTGGAATCATTTACCCTTAAGCTTCCTAAAATGGTTTCCCACTGCAGAAAACAAGAGGTCTTGTCTTGTATTCAGACCTTCTGTACTTTTGACAACATTTATAGTCCAAGGTGGTCACCATTGTGCTAACTATGTAATCTCACCAGATGGATGACTTGAATTAGCTTCTTTTGTTACCACTCTCAGGCCTCTATGGTAAAACTGAAGCCAGAGATAGAAGCCACTGATCTGATCTTAGCTTCAAGCCTGGAAACTGCTGACTGATGCCTGCTAACATGCTCTGTCCTGTTTATTTGATCCATACAAAAGTCTAGTTGTTGCTTTACATTAAATTCTTTAGCTTTCGACATGCTGGTAGGTAGACTTGTTAATCTTTATGCTAAGATAAACATCTGCTGGCTCCAGTTTTATATCACAGGAGAATGATGTCAATCTTCTCATCTATCTCAAAATGTTGAGCTATTTCTTTATGGAAAACGGTTTGACTGAGCTTGCAGCTAATGTTTGGCTTGAAGGCTGTTGTGATAACTGTGATAACATATACGACTGCTGGGTTCATCCATTCAAACCTTTAGTCCTGCTCATTCATTCACTCACCTAGAAGGCAATCCACCTGCTTAGTGTTTGTTTCTGTCTCTGTCATGTGGACCGTGGCGTTGCATGAAATTGGGCTCTGAGGAAGTAACAGTACAGATTATGTTATGATCAGTCCAACAATTAACAATATGACTTTAATTACTAACTTTAAGAAATACAATTTGTACCAAATGCACAGGAACCTATAGCTTTTTCACCCTACACTACATGTTTATAGTAGAGTAGAGAACATGAAAATTCATCCCATCATTCAGATCCTAAGTAGGAATAAGCAGGTATAGATAAACAGATATAGATGGATTATTACCCTGTGTCCAGTAGCCAAATAGTCGCAGTCTGTCCAGGGTTTGCTGCTCCCAAATGGACAGTCACTCCGCCTGGTGGTGAACTGCAGCGAATACACCGAGCCTGCACCGTTCTCTGACTGGAGACACACACAGTGGCTTTGTATCAGAGGCCAAAGTGTCTAAACATGTTTTCCTAGAATTTCCTGGCACCCCTCACCCCCATGTTTGGAACCTTCTAGATTCAGCTCTAAAAGGAGTTGTATAGATTTTTAAAGGACATAACAACCAATAAAGTAATTCACATTAGAATCTTTAACCCAGCACTGAAACATTCAGTCTTGGATTCAATAAGATCATGTTAAATTACTTTGATATAGATGTACGACTGGTTCATTGAGCAACTTTAGACTTTATATATATATATATATATATATATTACAGTACATTAATCTGACAAGTAGCATCTAACAAAGATTAAGCCTTAAAATCCCAAACATAGAACAGGTTCCTAAAGTTTTTCTGCACTGTTGAATCCTGAACTGGTGAAAAAGCGTAATTGAATCTGTAGTAAAGAATTTGTAAAGAACTATACATTAAAAACATGATTTGTAGTGACTAGTCTCATTACACTAAAAAACTTCCTAATGTAGTATATTGTGAGTTATACAACTACACAGCTGAGCGCAGCACTCTACAATACACCAATTGCACCAGTAAAAACTGCAGTATTTTAAAAGAAAAGATCTTGTCTTCACATATAGTCAAAATAAGAGAAAGAGCAGGACCCAAAGAACTGCACCAATACGTCTATCACTGCACCTTGCTGGCTGTTAGTATCTGAAAGAGAGCCAGCTTATATCCGCTGCTTATCCTTTCATTGAACTTGTGCACAGCGCTGCTGACGGCCTTCTCCACAGATGGGTCATCGCAGAAGATCAGGACTCCTGGCTCCACCTCCACTGTCTCCTGGAGTGGCCAACATGCAGAAAATATCAGAAAAGAAAAAGAAAAACTAAAGCAACAGCTCTCTGGCTTTTGACTGGGACCATGATAAATCAAAAAGGCAGAAATATATGTAAGGTCAGAAAACTGAAATGTTTCTGGTGCACAAAATTAGGTAATTATCCTTGCCTTTATTATTTCCATTTTATATAGTTTTATATTTCTGTTTCACTTTACAAGAAAATACTGCACATGCACTCCTCCCTCTGCATTTAGAGTTTCTTTAACTGACATAAACTATGAGGTAATTAAACTTAGTTATAACATTATTATTCTAATCTGTTAATGGATTCTTAAATCCTAAAAGCATATTTTTAGGTACTTTAAGTGCATTTAGCATTTTACTCACTTTTACTCACAGAAGATTTTGCATGGTTGTCACTAATCAGATATTTTCATAGTGTGATATTGACACTTTTTACTTGAACACCACTGGTTACAAACAAATTGAGATTACTTCAGGGTCACAGTCTAAATATGCTGGGAATGACACTGTAAAGAGGGCAAAGTCAGCTTTCAGGACTGACACCAGAGATTCCATAAATGTCACTTTAAATGCTAAATAACTGTCATATAAATGCAGCCATCAGTCATTTACTGATCCAAATCTATAGATAAATCACAATTATAATTCAGCACTTAAGTATAATTTTAATGTTATGTTGCTTTATACTTCTAAGCTTCATGTGGTCTGCAATGAAAGTGATCAACTAACCAAAGTATGATGTATTTATTTAGTAGTAAAGCAGAGGAACATGAGAAAAGGATATGATAGTCTGATAGTGCCCATATTGAATTGTATTGTAATAGTATTTTACTTTTACCACAATTTACTCATAAATATATAGATTAGACTCAGAATTTTTCTATCATGATATTACTACATGTACTGGTCTGAATACTTTTGCAGTACTGCTCTAACCCTTACCACCCTCATCTCTGCTCATGGTGTCATTTCAGTGTAACGCTGTAACTACAGCTGGACGTGCTTTCTCCTTACCTGGACAAAGACTGAGCTGTGGAGGCACAGCAGGCCCAGCACATACAGCCCCACTCTGCTCCTCATCATGGTCCTAATGTGTGACTCTGCTCTGCTCTGCTGTAAGGCCTGGAAAACAGTACGTATCAAACACATTCATCCACAGCTTATCACTGCCATGTTACTGCCTAACCATGCCAGTGTTTGCTGGGCCAGTTTATGGCTGGAAAATTAGCATGTTTTTAAAATGTTCAAGCTTTCACAACAAACTGAAAAATTCTTGAATGCAGTTTGTGGTACAGTACTCACAGTATCTGACTGTGGAGGCCTGCTGTCAATCCTGCTGACGCCTCTCCACACAGGAATGGACTGAGTGAAGTTCTCCTGAAACTGTAGGTGGGAATACACACACGCACACACACACACACATTGATTCTCAAACTGCTCAGTCGGTAAAAGGAGAGTAAATGTTTGCTCTTTTGTTTGCCCTCCTACCTGTTGCGTCAATGCAACACTATCAGAGAGAGAATGAGAGCATATAAGAGATACATTAGTGACTGGAAGAGCTCATAACTTCAACAGATAAACCACACAAACTACTTAAAGTACAGTTGATTGGCACTGACTTTACTATACAGTGTGAGGGCCACTTTGAGGACATCTAGGCCAGTCATCATGTTCTCACACACCTTCTTTTAAGAACTGTTGGAGGGTTAAGACTTGGTTGTAGGTCTCAGGCTGGGGTGAGGTTTAGGTTATGGTTAGGTTTGGGATTGGGATTGGGGATAGACTTTGGTTGGGGTTAGGATAAGGAGCTAGGGAATGCAGTGAGTGTCCTTACAAAGATAGCTGTACAAACATGTGGGTATGCACAGTGTGTGTTTTCACTGGTACTTTGTCCCCGTCAACCTTTAGCCTCAACCTCTGATGTCCCTGCTGCTGGTCTGTGAAGCGAAGTGAGATGTGTTCAGAGGTTATACCCCATATGAATCAGACAGACGCTGCGGAAGATTTTCCTTCATACAATTACAGGAATATGGCAAGTTCAGTGAGTGTACTGAGGTCACCTGAAGACAACCAGTCTTACATACTGTATGGACCTGATCGGTCATAGGCTCTGTTCTGTTTAACATTTAGACAGCTCCTTTAGCTCCATCATGTGAACCTATGCAATGACACATACAGTAAGTTAACACAGTGGAGACCATAGTCACTGTGTACAAACAAAACACAAGCCGATTGATCAAGGTCTAATTCTGCCCCCTTCTACAAAAATACTGTGCTAACTGGCAAGTCAGTGATTTATTTGGTTTGTAAAAATTCATTCACAATTACCCAGACCTCAGTAACATTTTTCTAATGTTTGTTTTCTCTGACCAGCAGTCCAAAGCTTAAAATTATTAATGAATTTAAATAATGACACTGAAAACCGATACATCCTCAAGTCATTTAATTTCTGTCAATCAACTTATTATTTCAGCTTTAGTTGTTTATAGGGAAGTTTCATTTATAGCAAAGCATCATAATTCATAAAGTAACTAATAACCAAAGCTGTGAAATAATTGTAGCTGCTGCTGCTGAAACACACAAACAAAATCTTTAACATAAAAAATGAAACTTAAATTAAATTACATTTAAATTTACATAATTGAACATTTAAATTCACCCTTGAACCATAAGAAAAGGAGGATCTGGACTAAATTTAAAGTAAATTTAGTTTCTGTTTACCATCGAGTGGTTTTTCTGACAGTCACAGTTGGTCTCACATTTTTTCTGTTTTGCTGGCATGAGTCTGCAATCAGAGGTGTCAGCTTATGCTGTGAAAAGCTCCACCTCACATCATTTCCTCTGAAGGAGTCATTTCAGCATTTAGGTGTTCAATAGTTTCACATTCACAAAGCAAACCACAGTGACAGGACCCATCCGGCACGTTTTATATATATAAAAACATACATAGCATTATTTTTCTATGCTCTATTATTTTCAGAACATGACACTAAGGGGTCTGACAGGCGGCAGGTATCTTGTCTTACTGGCTGCTATCTTTCCAGGTGAGTTTTTTAATATTTACATATCATTTCATGCCCAAACAGGCTTAAAACTGTCTTGTCAGATTGTCCTTTGTCTTTACTTTCTAACTAGTTTACTATTCATGGGAGACTTTTCCAGAGCAGCAGTTAATGTTTCTACACTGTTTCTATCTGGTGCAGGAGATAATGCATTTTTCAAATTCATCTTCTGTCACATGAAACTATCTAAAATATTTTTCACTTTCGAGGTCCACAAATGATTTAAATGACATCTCACTGCATCACTCTCAACAATAATGACTTTGGGAGAAAACCAGTGATTGGGACATGATTTACTTCTACTTATCATAATTATTTGAAGCTAAATCTTAGATCTTCGAACCTTTTTAATTACTGTGCAGTGCAGTCTTTGTTTGGTGTCACTGCTGTCTGCTAAATGAGGCTCTCATGGTTTCCTGTCCCACACAGCCCCTGTTGTTTGAGGAGTCTTTAGTGGTCCCACACTTTCCACCTACCTCACTGTGTGGTTTAAACAGACAAGTGACGATGATCAGAGCCAGTTTCCATTTATTTTCAATTTATATCATTGATTCTTTTGAAACGTCTTGGAACAACAGGTTGTTAAAGAGCAAGTCAGTATATCAAAATGTGGGAAATATTAATTAAATATTAACAAAGTTGCAGTAGTAGTTATTTTTAATTACTGTAGTCATCATATTTTGTCATACCAATTGTAGATGGTAGAGGTCAGGAACCCCTCGTTTTTAGTTTTAGTTTTGAGTTGTGTCTTGTTTAACAAAAACATTAGATGTATTTTCTCCACTAGTTTTACATTTTTGTAACATCTTCCTTTTTAAGATTCTTTTTCTCACCAGATTTACTTTGTTGCTTCATATAAACAATATCCACAGCTGAGTCTAATATAAATGGTGATTACAAATAGTGTCAGGTGTCTTCCTTCACCAGGCATCAGCCTCCAGAGAAATGACAGCTCCGTCCAGCTGGTCCTGCAGCCGTCTGAGGCCAGTCCTCCAATAGGTACACACCAGCACAAGATTTAACACTAATACATAACTTCATATATGGTGATATTTTACATACAACATTCTGTAATTGTGTCCAATGATGGGTGTGTGTTACCTGTGCAGGAGACTACATCCTGAAAAGCCTTAATGGGAATCCCTGCATCAAAGCCACCATGGGGGCAGAGTACATCATCACTGAACAGAAGGTTTAAGGCTGCGACTGAGTGCTGTGTGTGTGTCTGTGTGTCTGTGTGTCTGTGTGTCTGTGTGTCTGTGTGTCTGTGTGTCTGTGTGTCTGTGTGTCTGTGTGTGTGTGTGTGTGTCAACAACAGTTTTCAAACAATAAGTCTCACTATCTAGTGATGTGAATATTTCTCTCCTATTCAAATTCAGAAGACTTGGTATTTCAACTTGGACCCCTCGAGGGTCAGGATCAGCGGTTACTGCGACAAAGAAGCTGCTGTTCTCTCTCTCACGCTGCCAGATGATGCTGCTGGTCTGCAGTTCACCTTCAAAAAGGTAGAAAACATTTAACAATACTATTTACATATTCCTCTCTGTGCACGTTCCCCTGTGATCATGTAATGGATAATGGTCTCAATAGATGAAGAACTGATAACAATCCACGTGCTACAAAAATCAAGAGATTCAGGTTTTGCCTCCATAAGGAAAATTGTGGTCAAAAATTACATATGAAACAAGTGTGTGAATGTGAAGACTATAAAACATAAAGTATTATACTAGATACACAAAATGCTCACAAATAATGAAATGATGTAAAAATGCTCATGGCCAAATTCATAGATTTCTGAATTAGCTCCCATTTCTCTATTTTTGTCTGCAGGAGAAAAGTCTTTTTTATGTCTCCAATCTGACCGCTCATGTGTCTCCTGTGCCTGTTTGCCAGAAATGTGCCAGTAAGACCAGACACTGTGAAAAAAAGGTAGAAAATAGTGGTATTTTCTGCTTTCAGGCATCTAATCATCACTACTTTGTGGCCTCTTCCTCCCAGATAAGACTTATTCAGGTCTGGTCGACCATGACAAACTGTTCATGGTACAAGTTGGTCAGAGCTTCTCATGCAAATCTGAGAGTCTGCTTTCTACATCGTCTGAGCTGAAGATCAAGCTGGTTCCTCTGCAGATTCAAGCTTTCACCCAGCCCAGTGATCACTATGGACAAGGTGACTGAGCTGATCATGTGGTGTTTGTGATGCTGGGCTAATAAAAGTCTGTTCCACAGCTCAGAATGAGAGCAGGAGCTTTATCCTGCTCTACATTTAAAACTTTAAGACATTAGCAGGTGCTGAATAAAGATTTTATTTTGATAAGACAAGGACCTAATATACTATGCTCAATTTCAAGTTAATCAACTCTTGTACAGCACAAATTGATCAACCAATATTTTTTCTTGCTAGACAAATGTATCATTCAAAACCAGTTTGATTCTGTGATCCCTGCAACTTTAGCTCAGCATAAATTCAGAGTGAATGAATGACATGATACAGAGTTTCTCCACATATATTTTCCTCCACCAGCTCCTTCTTTTTTCATCCTCCTTGTTTCTCGTGTTTCAGCGGTGGAGTGTTGGGCTGACTTTAACAAACGCATCATTCCCATCATCCTCGAGGCCACAGTGGTGGGTCTTATCCTGATCACTGTACTGACCTTCCTCTTCATCAAAGACCGCCGAAGACAAGGCTACGACAGGATCTGAGCTGGTGTCAGCTGCCGAAATGTACTCCATGTCAAAGAATACCTTATATACTCGCCTACTGCTACAAAAGGTTCTCAAAAATCTTCTCCTGTATCTGAGTTTTTATTTCACAAATGTTTTCTGATGGTAACAGCAAACGTCTGATATTACTGATGTAACTATCAGCAATATATTATATATATTGCAATATATTACATTCAGTGCAAAACATACTATTAAATGTATTTATATTGTTTTTACATCCTCTTTGTAACTGTTATGAACTTCCTTCTCTATTTTAAAATCCTCTATTAGAAAGACTATGATGCAGCAGCACATGCATAGAGATTTTTTTACATTCGTTACTCTCTATTAGTCACCTGACCTTACTTTTTGAATATAGTGTCTATATTGACTGTTAAGATACTTAAAAACTACTTAAATACCAAATTAAAATCAAAAAGCCAATATCGGAATAAATTATATGCAGTGTGCATTTTTTTTCCTTTATTGATCCTTAGCAAGCTGTCAAACAGTAGAAAAGAACAGCCCACTCATTGCTCAAATTATAAGAAAAACAAAAACACAAAAGGTGTGGGGGTTATAAAAATGAGGATAAATAAAACAAACACTTAAAACACATAGAACGAAAAATAAATATCTCCTACAGAACATTAAACTTCTGCCAGTAAAAATGTTTTTCTTTTTAATTCACGGGGAGACGCTGCCCTCTGCTGGTGGAAGGTGGTCACTGCAGGTTCCTCCCCGCCTCCACATTCCCGTTTTCCATTGGCTGGTCGAAACTACGAGGTCTTGGAACGGTCAAAAATAATAATACAGATATATACTTGTTTGTGGCAGTGTTTTTGACTGAATAGTTAATGCAGAAGGTCCTAACTACGCCCTGTTGTTGTATGCTGGGCGGTTAGCTTTATTTAAAATAGAACTAAATGCGTGTGCACGTTTTACTAAATTACCGCTTCGCCTTTTTCTTGCTCCTATAGCTGGTTAGCCAGTTGGTAGCTAGCAGCTAGCTGGTAGCTATGGCTGCAGTTATTCTGAGTTTCCCAACCCTGCAGGGTCTGAGGACATTTGCACGGTGAGTACATCGACTACTTACATGTCTGTTCTGTCCTTACCTCAAACCACCTGCGCGCTTAAAGCTATTTCCTAACATTAAGACGTCGAGCTTATTTTTAACTCTCCGGTTGGCTAGTCTGGTTAGCGCGGCTAAAATGTAAATTCTCTTCTGTGATGACGGTTCCTGCTCTGGAAAAAAGTTATGTTTGCCCCCATTCACCACCAGTGAGTTTACAAAACGTGTTCATAGCGCGAGGTAATTAAACATAAAAGCAAGGTTAAATGAAGGTTTGGCATGGCTAATGCTAGTCTACACATTCAGCTCAGGGCTTTGCTTCAAAGTTAATGCCACCTGCTTTTTGACATGCAGTTTGTTTAGCAAAGCCATGCAGCAGTTTGAATGATACTGAAGATGTTTCCTCTCTGCTATTCAGGAAACTGTCATGGACTAAAAGAGGCGTGAGGCATGTTTCAGGAGGTGAGTGAAGGAACCTTACTAGTGAAATATTACAGAGAAACAACACTGCATATTTGTGAGACAAATGTACAGTGTTGTTTCTCATTAGGTCATTAAAAATCTGTGTTCTCATATGGTGCAACAGAAATAAAAATAACCTGTTTGTGTTGATCCAGTTACAACTAAACACTTAACAGTACATCTTTATTCTTACAGTCATGGGGCATTGACAAAGCTTTTTACACTTTTGTTTACATGTAGCTGTGGTACATGAGTTCCAAGTATCTGAGTCCATGTTTTCATTTGAGGAACACTGGTTGAGAGCTTAAAAATCTTTGGCCTGCTCTGTCCTCTCCAGGGGTCGCAAGGATAGAAAAGGTGTTGATTGCCAATCGAGGAGAGATTGCGTGTCGTGTGATGCGCACAGCCAGGAAGATGGGCATCCGCTCTGTGGCAGTGTACAGTGACGCAGACAGACACTCCATGCATGTGGCCATGGTGAGATGCTGAATAGCCGTGTCTAGCAAAGAGCTGTGCCCTTTAGTAATTCTGCTAACTTGCTTCTGCTGTCAGCACGTGAGGAACTTGGAGTTGCCTTTGTGTACTAAAATGTGTTATACAAAAACACTTCTTTGCCTTTTGTGTGTTCTGTGCCTGCTTTAACAAACACAGTGAGCCAGCATGCCCATTAATAGCTTTTTATTAATGGCTATGAATGTTTTTTGTTTTGTTTTGTTTTGTTTTTTAAGGCAGATGAAGCTTATCACATCGGTCCTCCACCCTCACAGCAGAGTTACCTTTCTATGGAGAAAGTTTTGGAAGTGGCCAAAAAGTCTGGATCCCATGTAAGTAATCCTTTACTTGAAAGACAATGTTTAAAATTATTGCTGTCATCTTCCTTAGGTCCTGTTTAAAGGAGCTACTTTAAAAGGAATTGCAGTTTATGATATTCAAGTTTTTTTATTTCATTGAGCTTGTCTTCATGTTGAACTATTTTTCCTTGACAGTGAATCAATGAGAGGCTTTCACATTGTTAAAACCTGTTTATATCTGTTTAGGCTGTGCATCCAGGTTATGGCTTTTTGTCAGAAAACACAGAATTTGCCGAGGCATGTAAACAGGACGGCATCATTTTTATTGGGCCACCTTCCTCTGCCATTCGAGACATGGGCATTAAGAGGTGACATAGACACACACACACACACATATACTGAACAGAAGGCAGACAGTGATAGTCCATTTCCAGTTTTCTCTAACTAACAACAATATGTAGACCAAAATCACAGATAACTAGTAAGAAAATTACAAAAATCAAATATAAATATTTTGGCTGTAAAAGATTTGGTTAGCTTCTCTTTGGTAATTGATTTGTATTGTTCCATCTCATTTTTTAGCACATCTAAACACATCATGTCAGCTGCTGGGGTGCCAATCATTGGTGGTTACCATGGAGAGGACCAATCAAACGATCGGCTGCAAACAGAGGCTGCCCGGATTGGCTATCCTGTGATGATCAAGGCTGTCCGTGGAGGAGGAGGGAAGGTGAGAGGATGTCAGCATAAAAAACTTTGGCAAAGTAACTGCAGGGAGCATAAAGTGACATGTTCTATGTGTAGGGGATGCGCATTGCACGGTCAGACTCAGACTTCTTGGAGCAGTTGGAGTCAGCGAGACGAGAAGCCAGAAAATCCTTCAATGATGATGTTATGCTGGTTGAGAAATTTGTAGAGGACCCCAGGTAATATTCATTCACTACTAATCAGTTCTACCACCTTTTATTAATGTGGCAGAAAAAGATAAACTGGTCTTTTTATTTCTTTCTGTTTCTCACTTTTAGACATGTGGAGGTTCAGGTGTTTGGGGACATGCATGGTAACGCTGTGTATTTGTTTGAGAGAGACTGTAGCGTCCAAAGGAGACATCAGAAGATCATAGAGGAAGCCCCAGGGGTGAGTGCAAGATGGTGGTCACGAAAATACATGGTTGAATTAGGACTGATCAAAAGTTGCTCTTAATGTTAACAAATCAGGCAAAACTTACAGCTTTCTGTGAATGATTATTTTGACACTTAAATTTGGATATACTGCACCTCACTGATGAGAGTCAGCAAGGTCAGGTGTTTAGGGATTTTGTGCAGTAATTCCGTATTCTTCCTGTTGGAGCAAAGGACTATTTGTTTTATGAAAAAAAGTATTAGCTTGTTAGTTGTTGAAAATGTCTTGTAAAAGGACAAGGTTATTATCAGTGTTAAAATGCCAAAATCAGACATTTCTATTAGTCTTTTTTTTTTGGGAGAAAGGTCATGTCATTATTGTGGTGACAAAAGAGGAAAAAATCTTTCACACACTTAAAAGTTCACTACAAGGTGAGCAGCCCATTATTTTTACTCAATTTCAATGTCTATGTGTGTTTTTTTTTTTTTTTTTTTTTTTTTTTTCTTCAGCCTGGTATTAGTCCTGAGGTTAGGAGGAAACTTGGAGAGGCAGCAGTTAGAGCAGCCAAAGCAGTCAACTATGTAGGGGCAGGTGAGGGACACGCACATACACACACACACCTATACATCCTCAGTACAGTTTCTCAAACTCAGAACAGTCGGTGCATTGACCTCATATCGTTTGTGCTCCTGTGCAGGTACGGTAGAGTTCATAATGGACGCCCAGCATAACTTTTACTTCATGGAGATGAACACCAGGCTGCAGGTGGAACATCCTGTCTCTGAGATGATCACTGGAACTGACCTGGTGGAGTGGCAGCTCAGGGTGAGTCAGGAGAGAGGGCTGAAAAAGCAAAAACAGGGAGGAAAAGTCTGATGATGGAAAAAGCTTGGAGGTTTTTTTTTTCCCCCCTTCAGTCTGTAAAAGTTTTGACAGAACCGGATCATATTTGTGTTATTGTCCTCCAGGTGGCAGCAGGGGAGCGTCTCCCTCTCCTCCAGGATGACATCATCTTAAGGGGGCACTCTTTTGAGGCTCGGATCTATGCAGAGGACCCAAACAATGACTTCCTTCCAGGGGCGGGACCTTTGCTGCATCTTTCCACACCTGCACCAGACCAACAAACACGCATAGAGACTGGAGTCAGGGAAGGTAGGGAGTCTAGATCTAAGAGTTTTTCACTCTTTTTGTAGTGGCATTCTGGGGTTTATAGGGTTAAGTGTCCAATTTTTAACTTACTGTCATGGCTTGATGTATGGCAATAGTTGCAAAGGCTGAAAAGGTCAAATAAAAGATGTCACGTGCTGTGCGAGAGCACAAACCTCAGCAGCTATACAGTGTCTTTATAAAAAGTAGAAAATGTATCTATATGAGTTTCAGTCTTAGATACATTTTCTACTTTATTTTCAGAAGGAAAAACCCCATAATGTTAAAAATACTAGGAGATTTACAGGATTTGTGTGTTTTATTCTGTATGCGTGTTTGTTTTCAGGGGACGAGGTGTCTGTGCATTATGACCCAATGATTGCCAAGCTTGTTGTGTGGGGAGAGGATCGATCAGCTGCTTTAAAGAAACTGCGTTATTGCTTACGACAGTACAATGTAAGGCTCACACTCAGACGTGCTTTGCGTGTCATGGAACTAAATTTGTAATATGACTACAGTATTTACTAAACCTAAATCTCCTGTTGGTAGGCTCTCATTTCAAAATACCCAGATGTCATGGTTCTGGATTAACTGTCCTTTGCTTGTTTTGTCTTTTGTGCTTCAGATTGTAGGACTGAACACTAACATAGACTTCTTGTTGAGCCTTTCGGGACACCCAGAGTTCGAAGCTGGAAACGTGAGCACCAGTTTCATCCCTCAGCACTATGCTGACCTCTTCCCCAGTCCAAGAGCTCCGTCAGGGGCAACGGTCTGCCAGGCAGTCCTGGGGCTGGTGCTAGAGGAGAGGAAAAACACACATGCGTTCACACAGACCTCCACTGGTAAGGACATAATTTTTCCTTTGTGAGGGAAAATTACTTACAGTGCATCTTTAAGATAAGTAAAGTGTTTCTATTCTTAGTGTATGTGTTTGATTTTCAGACCCTTTATCCCCATTTGGCTCCAGCAGTGGCTGGAGAAACAACATAGAGTTTAACAGAAACATGACACTACAGCTGGGAGATAAGAGTAAGTAGCAGATGTATTGTGAGCCTTTACTGCCCCTGAATGCCTACAGGTAGGGAGGATGAATAAAGGTGGGACAGCATTTTGTTGTTAAATCTCAGTAAGTTAAAGTTGGGGATACTGTCTAAGAAATGCAGAGTGACTCAGTTTCTGTTCAGAGCTTTTAGATCACATTGTGGATTGAACTTCATCAAATGGAAAAGAACATAAAAAGTTATCAAAATGTCTATTGATTTATTTTTTGTAATGGCACTGAAGATGTTAGTGTTAACTGTGTTTTAATAAGCACATCAGTAGAGGACAGCTCATACCTGTGGATCCGATTCATTCCATGTTTGAATAATTAAGTTTAATAAACTCATTCACTATTTAATCTTTCTATTAAAATACTGAAGTATGATGGTGATGGTGAAATCCCAAACTTTTTTTTTTTTTTTTAAACATTTCCCTTTATGTGTATGTCTCTAGAAGTCGATGTGATTGTCACATACAACAAAGATGGAAGCTACAGTATGCAGGTGAGCATTTTTCACTGTATTTTACTATAGTATTAATAAGTGATTTTCACTATAGCATTCAAATTTTGAGCCTGGCATTTTTACTGTTTCAGATTGGTGAGGAGGAGTACCATGTGACCGGGGAGGTGGAGGTCGAGGGCGGAGCTTCATTCTTGCACTGTTCAGTCAATGGGGTGAAGTCTCGTTCCAAACTGGTGATCCTGGACAACACAGTGCACCTGTTCTGCACAGTATGTTCTAATAAGTCACACACATCAGTGACACACTGCTGCACTGGGAGACATGTTTCTTCATGTTTAAATATCTGACCTGTATGTTGTTAAAAATAAAAAGTCTCAGAGAAGGGAAGCTCTCAGAGAGACAGGAAATTGTTTTTTTTTGTTTGTTTTTTTTAACAAATATTGAGGTCACAGGTTTTGTATTGAAGAAACATGTCACCCACTGCAGTGGTGTGACAAATGAATACCAGAAACTGTCATCACTTTTCTTGTTCTGTCCACACAAGAAAGGGGGGTCCAACCCATGTTCGTTGAGGGCAACTGTCCTGCCTGTTTTCCGACTTGCTGGTTCAAAAACTCCTTCAGACTCGTTTGCGATATGTAAAACTACATTTACTGTACCACTGTCTTTGTGATCCTCAGCTGTTTTAAATCTGTACAGAACCTTGTTCATTTGTCCTTTTTACAGCTGATTGATATGCCGATAACAAACTGGTGATACAGTTTGTTTATCCAAATAAGTGATTATGTGAATGCTGGAAATTCAAGCTTTCCGCACTTGATTTAAAGAGAATGACACTTATCACTGCAGCAAATGTCTCTATTTCCACGCTTCATCATCTGCCATCTTCCCTGTCTGGTGGCTAACCGTAGTGTTTGACGTCTGACGTGTTGAGGAATTAAAGCCTGTTGGCGTCGTCTTTCCTCAGTTGTCGGTAAACTGTCAGCTCTGCCTCTAACATGCTGTGTGCAGGAGGGAAGCTCGCAGGTGTCTGTTCCAGTGCCCAAGTATCTGGCTGGTGTGAGCGGCTCTGGGGCCCAGGGTGGAGCTGTGGCCCCCATGACTGGAACCATAGAGAAGGTGAGTTAGGATGTATTGGAGAATAAATTGTAAGTGGTGGTGAATAAAAATTTTTGTCATCTTTATTTTTCTTTGGGCTGGGCTGCAATGGTCTTTCTGGACATTTGAAGAACTTATAATAGAAAAATACATGATATACATTATACAGGAATACATTATTGTATTAACAGAGAAGCTGTACAGAAGCTGCAGTGAAAAAGGCCGAGGACAGACAGTGACAGGGTCCTGATTGTTGTCCAGTATTACACAAAATGTCCTGTGAAAATAATGTACAAGGTGAAGTGAAAATGATGACAACTCTGATTTCCTATTTCAATTCAAGTGCATTATAACACTTAGTAAACAAAAACAGATAGAGAAAATAATTGACTCTATAAATACAATTAGAGGCACAGAACAGCACTGTTTCACTGTTTATCTAAAACCCACTGGCAGCCTGGGTAATGAGACTGGAAGCAGAGGTGACCTGAGGATATCTGCTGCCCAATTATCAACAAACCCAAGACAATTTTGAGATGAGTGAATTTTAGAAAGAGAATGACAGTAATTTAATGGAAAAGTAATGCAGGCACAAACAATTTACTAGTTAACCTGGAGAGACATCATGGGTTTGTTATTCTGAATGTACTCTGTCTGAGCAGATGAAAAAGCTGTTGTGTTGTGTTCAGGTGCTAGTGAAGGCTGGAGATAAAGTGGCTGTTGGAGACCCGCTGATGGTCATGATTGCCATGAAGATGGAGGTAAAGGACTCCTGCTGGCTCTGCCCCACACACATTCTCACATTTGAACCACTCTGACCCACAGGCACACACACTGACTGCTCACGTCCTCATAACTTGCTGTGTTGGTCATTTTCTTGTGTCTGCAGCACACGATCCGGGCGCCTAAGTCGGGTGTGATCAAGAAGGTTTTCTTCAGCGAGGGCTCTCAGGCCAATCGCCACGCTCCGTTGGTGGAACTGGAGGAGGAGGGGGAGGATAATGGGGATGGTGGGAACCAGTAAAAACATCATAACACATAGAAACAGCCACAGCACGCAGAGACAGGTAGGAGAGAGCTGGGGATACTTATTGTGACATCTGGAGGGAAACAGTCCATACATATGGATGTAAATGGTTTGTAAATATCACAGGAGTCTCTGATGAACAGTTGCCTTTTACAGAGCACAGGATTGCCTTCATGGCTTTTTTTTTGTGCTTTCCAATGTGTCTTTTCTCTGAAGTCTCTGTCAGCTTTTAGTATCTGTCGCGGGTTGGGAATCCTCTCCTGCTGTTTAGTTTAATGCATTTCACTGATGATGTAGATAGTCTTTTCTCTATGGAGACTGAAAAAACTAAACTGTGTCTGTGTATAAGCAGATTTAAGACAGAAGGTTGTGAGTCAGTGGGATGGCCAAAAATAGACAAAATACACAATTATGGACTAGAAATAGTTACTGAGACTGATGGGAATGTTTGTCATTCATGTGACCTGAAAATATCTACCCTCATCCCCACATGGATTGGATTGGATTATATATTGACCTGTGTCACTGTAAAGTGAAAACAATGCACCTTCAAATTTGCTTATTTTCTAATATTTTCTGATGAATTACTCCCATGATTGTTTGGAGAAAAGTCTCCTACTGCATGTATATATTGTAAAACTCTACCCCTATTTAAAATAAGCTGTTTGTAAGCTCAGAGCACAACCCTTGTCGTTAAACACTGACACTTTGAAGCTGCATGTTTGTCACTGGACAGTGATAATGAAAGAAGAATGGCTGGCTTTAAGTTCAATTGATATTTACTGGGGGAAAATCTTTTGTATTGGAGTTTGTCCACATTGGCCTAATTTAACTGTGTCCTTCCAGGCTGACTCAACGGTTTCTCTTTAAACTGTTTGTACTGTTGTATGAACCAGTCTGGGTTGAGTAGAACAGAAGGTGGTGAAATGATAAAAGGTTTTGTCTGGAAAGCTCCACTTATTCTAAATGATTCTGATAGAAAGTAAAAGTTGCATTTGCATCTGTTTTGTGAACTGATTTGGCTCTAACTTTAAAAACAAATGAAATGTTAGTCACAGAGGGATTTGAGCAGACAGATGTTTTTCTGTAATAATTCCTACCAGCGGTGATTTCCCACACCACAGACCTGTGAACGCTCTTCTTACTCTGCCATGAGGCCTTGAAGAATAGAACTAATTAACACATGTATTCATTTCCTGGATTATTGTGAAAGACATGATAATGGATAAAAAAGTGATAATGGACTAATCAGACGCTGTAATAAAATATTGTGAAAGTATACACAGCTTCATCTCATACTTTGAGGATGCACATATTGAGGCACAGGGATTTTTATTGATTTTAATTTTGGCCAATCAGAGCTCTTTTCAGGTCTATGTGGGTGTGTACAGACCAGGATTGATTGACATCTCCTCCAGCTTCAACATGAAGGCCTGATCCATCAGGGCACCTGCAAACAGGTGTGCACAGTCTACATGTCAGCTGCACAAGAAATCTGAGTAAACAACAGTGAAGTGAGGAATGAAGTTACTTCTTACTTAACCCAAAGATGTAAACACCCTCCATAGCTCAGCAGGTAAGACTTTGTTTTGTTTCTGTGAGAAATAGTCGCAGTAATTTGGTGAGGTGTTTGGCATCATATTATCATGAATGTTCTTTTTCTTCCACCTTAGCAAGTCATTTTTAGGGCTGCATTTAATATTTTCAGGAGCATAATTAAATAATCGACATGTTCACTTTATAAAATGTTAAGAGTCCAGTGTAAAGACCCAGAGAGTTAAATTAATAAGACATTTTTAAATACTCAGTACTTCCTCAAAACCTTAAATTTACAAATATAAAAAAAATTGAGAAGCTTTGATCAGCAAAATTTGGCACTTTTGCTTCATAAATTTAAATCAAAAATTCTTGTTGGTGTCAATTAATTTTATAAAAATGATTCAAATTATTTTAAGGCTCAGTATAGTTGTAATCTGCCACCTTTTTAGAAACTTTGTAAGTACAACTCAAAGTTTTTTTTCATGTCATGTTTAGTCTGAGCAAAACCAGGTGTGTTTTCACCATCGTAGAATCTTTATTGTTTTCCCTCAGTGTTTAGCAGTTGTGGTCTTGTTTCATTTAGTGCTGGTCTGTTGATGTTATGTCTAACAGCATTTATAATGAAGTCACTCCCCAAAAACCAGCTTTTTAAAAATGTTTATTTCGTAAATAGATCTGCATTTTCAGAAACATCAGCTCTAAGACAGGTTTACAGACGGGAGGACGAACTGACAGAGTAACAGAAGAGTGATGATGATGGTGATTGAT
The DNA here is from genome assembly GCF_900324485.2 of Mastacembelus armatus. Lineage (NCBI taxonomy): Eukaryota > Metazoa > Chordata > Actinopteri > Synbranchiformes > Mastacembelidae > Mastacembelus > Mastacembelus armatus. Next base: position 4,247,707 of record NC_046636.1, on the reverse strand, counting down.
TATCTGTTGATTTATTGATGAGAGGAAGGAAGATAAATGATTTCAGTTCTGCAGTGACATGATCTGCAGCCTTGAGCTTTACTGGTTGTTGCTCTGGCCACAGGATGTTCTGCAGCAGATTTGTTTTCAGCTGATTTTATCAAGTAAATCCTGATTTGATTCACGTCTGCAAATCACAGCAGAGTTTTTACTGAGCATCTCTGTATTGACATTTGCTGGTTGACCCTTGTACATGTATTTAGTCTGTGGATATTTGTAGAAGCAGGAATATTTGGTGCAAAACCACAACTGTAGACACAGTTGAACAGTTCTTTGGTGTCTTTAATAGGATATCCAATTAAACTTGGATGGTGCTTCTGATGAATGATGTGATGATCATGTGGGTTGAGCTGTGATAAAATATTAATTTTTTAAAATTATGTGTCTGAGTAATCTCCTGTTTCTAGAAATAACCCAGAGGCCTCATGTCCAAACCCACTGCTCTTCTGTGAAGTTCAGCTGACGTCAGCGCTGTGAAGTTTTAGAGAATCAGGTAAGAATGTCACAAACAAACATGAAACTATCACACTAGCCACTTAGGCCTTGGTTACATTTGATATGTAAGAAACATCTGTACCTGGATAAAAATGTACATAACCTGTACTGGGTATACATTGTTGTTTACCCTCAGGTGAGGATAGCGACCTAAAGTGTTCAAAATGATGTAACCAGGTAAAATAAGCAAAATAATGTTAGATTTTAAAACGGTGCTTATGGAAGTTTATTAAATAATTGACCTTATTTAATTCCAGCAGTTATTTCAAGATGTCCTTTTCCCCGGTGACAGTTTTATTTCATAGTAATTCAAACAAACAGGGTGGAGCCCCTTCATTGGTTTTCACTCATATTTGTCCTTATCATCATTAGTTAGGTAGAGATGTTGCCTTTTATCTTATTAAACTACTTTTCATTCTGCAGGTACAGATGATCACACTTTTTTGTATATCTCTGCATACACGACTATATTCAGTTTGTATTTCTTCACGTAATTACTGATGTCATAATGTCTATTTCTGTTTACTTTTGAACACATTAGGTCTCCATGCATGAGCACAAGGAGGCATCAGAACTACACCAAACTCTGCAGGTGCTTCTGCACAGCTCAACCTCATCTGCCTTTGGTCAGAAAGGACTTGACTTGACTTCCCTGCTCTACCATCTGCTGTGACACCGCTCTGCAGCGTCACCGCCTCACACTCCTCAGCACAGAGGTTAGTGCTGTTCATCAAGAGATCAGAGCTGTCTGATGTTTCTGTTGCCTAGAGTTCCTTCTGGCTGAGTGACAGCTCAGCTTGACGACAGCCCTTCAGTGGAATCAATGTTTTACTAGATTTAGGTCAAATGGGAACAAAAACAGTTTTGAGTCAAAGTCAGCCACATCATGCAGCTCTGCTCTCTGTTGTGTGTGCTGAATTTACTAGAGCAGCACCATGGATGTCACAGATTAAAGGATAGGTCCGCACTTTTTCACTTCTGTCTTTACAACAAATCGGCTTCTCAGATGTACAGTGACAGTTTGTTTGTTTTCTGGTGTAACAAATGAGGGACCAAATCCACAAAAATATTCTGTACTCCTATTAGTATTTCTGTAGTGAACCTGAGCAAGAAAAGTGAAGGAACCCAACACTACAACGATTTCTGAACCCAAGTGATTTGTCAAAGTAAAGCAACTGAGGCCTTCTCAGTATGGACAGGAGGAGTTATTACAGCTGTTGTTTTAAGACAGAACTGACAAATGTGACCCCATTCTTTTTAAGACGGCTTATTAAGGACTACAAATGGACAGTTGTGACATTTACAGGTCCAATGATAGTCAACTGATGGGTATTATGGGAATTGTAGGCTTCAGTGTGTATGAATGTGGTACTTACACAAATTTAATAACCTTTACTTTTTAAAGGTATTTAAGGGACAGTGGATTCAGTGTTCCTTAAATTTGGAAGATTTGTTAAAGATGGATTAATAAGCACTGATTTTACTATAAGTCATACTGTGGGGCTCCACTGTAAGGCTGAATCCTATATTTCCCATAATGCAACTAAACAGCATCTTTATGTAGATCATACCTGTCTATTTTAAATGTACTTGTTCCACAAGTATAAAATAACAAACCTTTTATTACAAAGGGTTTCTGCCGCCAAAGTCACAATGACAAGCAAGATTCAGGTCAAACAGGAAGAGCTTAGACAGAGGTTCAACCTCCTGATTACAAATCAGGATCAAGTCAAGGCTGCTGCATTCAGGCCATTTACAGGACACACACAGATATATTGATATGTAAGAAAAGTTTAACACAAACAGAAAAAATATACTGCAATAATAAATAGACACTTTCACCATAAGTTGCACCTGTGAACAAACCAAGGTAAATATCAACATGTACCATGTAGAAAATAATCATCAAAGAACATGACCGACTCCCAGGTTGAGCTTCTTCCAACAGTAACCATAGCAACAGAAACATCCTATGACTGAGCTGAGGCATATACTGACCATTGTTGATGTCAAGTTTAAAACGGTTGTCTTGATTAGCTTCTACATTATACTTCTGTTGCCTTGTGGAGTCAACTGGATTCTGTTAGAAATAAGAATCAAAATGTTCCTAATTTTACCTCTTCTGACTTTTTTGGAAGAACAGAGTGTACTACGCATTAGAGAAATATTTGACAGCATGTGGTCACTGAGATCGTACTTTACTTCCATCAACCACATGGCTGCTGTACAGAAAACACACCAACACTCCCACACACACACCTCATCAATGAGTGATTAGATACACATGGTAAGAACAATGTAACAGAAAAATGATGATTCAGATGATTTCAATGGTGACAGATGTGCAATGGTTTGAGAGACAAAAGAAATATGAGAAAATGGAATCTCTGACATGCAGCTTGTGCAAATGTTCTGCTCTCGCTCCATGGCTGAAGCTGAATTAGATTTATCCAAGACCTCTCTCTGTCTAAAGATGGAGACATTCTGCTGTCTGGTTCCACATGCGTCAGCCATGATTTGGAAAAGCGTCTCCCCATTAAAGGCACGTTTGTCACACTGAAATCCAAATGGTATCTGAGCAGAATGTCATGGAATATTTTCAGGCAACTGAGAGGGATGACTCCAAACTTTGTTTGTACAGATGTTAGAAAATCAGATTAGGCCCAATTTGCAGCCCTGGTTTCCTTCATTGCCTCAAAATAGTCCCTGACATCACAGCCGTCAATGCTGAGACGCCTGTACTAACCAGGCTGAATCAGAAAAGGCATTCAAGATCATGTACAAAGTAACAACAGGCTCAAACAGCTTCTATCTGCAGTATCTTTAATAACCTATCAATAATATAACTTCTTGAAAATGTATGGCTTTTTAAACAGACCCCATCCGGCATGCTTCAGAGTGACGCACAGAGGACTGAAGAAGCAGCACGAACAGAACCAAGTCTTCTCAACAACAATAGAAGCTTCTGTACAATCAGGCACAAAAATAAACACTTTTTCTTTTAAACTCCATCCTGAATCCTTTGGTCTTTGGTGCCACAGTAGAGATAATGTATGTACAGTTTTAAAACAGAAGGTAACAAGTGAGCTGAGCTGCTGGCTCAGAAAGGCTCTGGATGCTACAGGACAGTGGGAGATCCAGCTTTGTCCCTTTCAGTCACAGTGTGAAATGAAGGTGCTGCAGCCAGGTGGGTAACTCAAAGACACATCCAGGCTGGAAGTTTAGGGAACATGACATGTTGATGGACCTCAGCAGCCAGTCAATGCCTCCCAGAGCTTCTTATGTAGTCTGACTTTGTGTAGCTTCTGTCCTGGTGCTACATGGGTGATCTTGGTTTGTGTTTCTTCAAAACATCTCTGTCCTTCAGTGACGTTAGTCAGCTTCTCCCAACCAGCTGAGTAAAGTTACAGCCGTTTGGCTGCAATACTTCATGACATTCAGTTGTAGCAAAAAGTCCAGACTGTCAGAAATCTCCTTTCTGTGTCTACGAATATATATAAGACTTAAAAGGTCATTTAAGTGCCAGTTGCTGGAAAAAATAAGTTTGGCAACTGTAGTGAAAATCGGAGAGGGCAGCACCACAAATTAAATGCAAGACTTAACATGTCTTCTCCAACGAATATGTTTTTGGATTATTTTGCAGGCTGCAAACACCCTGTAAGCAGCAGGAATCAGATAATTATTGGTGCTAAGATGCTGACTTGATCTTTTTACAGGAGTCGTCCCACAGTTGCCTTCATGCTGTGCTGACTTGCTCCACACTACATATTCAATTTCCTTCCATGATCGCCTTTTCAACCTCTGCCAAGAATTGATTCACTGAGATGTAAATGAAAAACAAAGGGGCTGCTGCACCACGACAAGTCCTTTGGTTTCACATGATGTAGCAGCTCCTGTTCGAGTTCGCTTTGCATCCAGCAGCACGGAGTTTAAACCATAGTAGGTTTATAAAATGGTGGTGGGGGGAGGTTGGGGGTGAGTCATAGCAGAGTGGCAGGTCTCTGTTACAGCCGGTAGCCCTGGGACTCAGCAGTGGGTGGCCTCGATGGGTGACAGCGTCAGGATGCTGCGATCGTTGGAGTAGAATGTCTCTGTGTCGCTCCAAGACCTGAAAACAGGCAGCAGTGACTGAGGGTTAGGAGACTGACGCTGTGCGAGTGTGCTGGAGGCGGCAGAGCGCTCAGCTGTCACTAGCTAAAACACTCGGAGCAAGAATAAGAGAAGAGATGAAGAGTGGAGATGGAGGAGTGAAGAGTAAATGAGCGTGATGGTATTGATGACAAGCAGCCAAAGCCTCTCCTCATTCACTCCCACTGTCGGGTTAAGCTCAGAGAATAGGGACATGTGAATTAAAAGGTGATGACAGCTGTGGGTGTAAAACTACACCCACACAGTCACGATGAAGCAGGTTAGCTGAATTTTTGAGTGCTATGCTGTTAACAGTGACTAACAGTTTTCCCAACTTTGTTTCCTGTTAAGTACAGAAGACAGAGATACTGATATGAACTTTTTTTTTTAAAGCTATAAATGAAGACACATCAGTTTTTAGGCTGATCTGTGTAAACCATGGACATGACCACTGGACACTAATACCAATGTCTGGGGTTCACACAGAACAGCTTACTATTCCAAACAGGGTCTAATGACTTAATGAAGCTGTTCAGCGACACCTCTACTGCCCTTAACTATCATGTTTCCTGTCACTCAGTTCTTAAACAATGGTGACAACAAGGGCTTGCTGCTACAAATGTTTGGTGCTTCTTAAAACACATCTATCCCATTAAAAGTCTTTCAGTTTGAAATCTGCTTTGTTTTCTGAGCTTGCCTCAATTTGTTCATTGAGGAGGAGGAGATGAGGAGAGACTTCAGATACCTGAATCATGGGTGAGAATCAACACAATCATCTTAAAGAGAAACAAATCATGATGAACAAGCATCAACAACATTCTTTCCTCATGTCAGGTTTCAGCACAATCACGATTACTATCATATCTACAGCAGCTAAAACATACATCCTGAAGTTTAGCTTTTAAATAGTGTCACTTATTTACTAAAAAAATAGGTATCACATCATTCTTTCTTCCACAACATTAAACAAATGCATATAATATAAAATCTATGGTTTCTCAAGAGCCTTGGAAGAATTGCTTTGGAAATGACACACAGACACAGACAGCACTTCTAAAGGTCACAACGAGCCAACTTCACATTCTACCTCAAAGCGCCAGAAGTGAGGAGCAGAGACTATGGTTCAACATCCAGAGATCAAACGTCCATTTAAGCTGCTACACCTGATGTTCATCTGTCGACACGGTAAAACCTGATGTATGTATTAACTGTCCTGTCATTGAAAACTATCACAAGAGGACAACTTTCTAATGACTGTATGACTGTCCATTTCACATTGTTAGCTGCTCTACTCTGAGTACTTCTGGCCTTCAATGTAACGCTGCTTTCTGCGATGAAGACAACCGTTTTAAGACCTGGTGAACAGGAAAACGGGGCCACTCTGGGACTTTACATACGCTCACATGCTACAACACTAACTCAGCTGTCTACAAGGGCTGGGGTCAAACTGAAACATCTCAGTGCTAAAACCATCTTTGCTCCCGAGGTTGTGACAGAACAAAGAGGACGTTAGCACCAAAACACTTCAGAGATATGCTGGTGGGAACATGAACCCAAGAAAAGAACAGAACATGCAGATTTCTGACAAGATGGAGCTCATGGGGGACGTTAACAGGACATGAATAATTAATCTGGAAGGTCAAACAACATTATGCAGATTTCAGACACTGAAGGACAAAGACACAAAGAGGAAAGAAAAAGACCAGAGGAGTGTGTGAGGGGGCACAAATACATACAGGTTTACATAGTATACAAAATACTAAAGGCAACAGCAACCCCCATGCAACAAGACAGACTGGGCATTCTTGTTCTGTAGCCTGAGCCTATAGTGAACAAGACAGGTGGGATCCTACATTGTAAAAGTAAACTCCACCTGCCAGCAACACCCCAGGCTATAAAACAAGTATGCCTTCAAGTGGCCTCTTCTCAGAAGCACATATAAGGCTTCAGGATCCAGTAGAAAAAGACAAATAGATACAGGAAGTAGCATTAAAAAAAAGACTGAGACTACACTTCCCAGCAGCCTCTCTGGTTTAGGGTGTGGTCCCCTTGTTTTAAGAGAAGAGGAGGAGCAATAAATGTTGGACAGCAGCTGAATCCTCATCAATCAAATTTCCAAGGTACAGCAAAGCGCTTTGAAAGCACATTTGATATAATTTTGGAGGATTTTTGTACCACAGCTCTTCCTATAACGGTATATAAATTGTTTTTTGTGTCCAAAAAGCCTTTATGTCAGTACCAAATGAATCACTTTCCCAGTGCATATTTCCTCCTTACACATTTCAAAGATGCGAGTAAAATTTGCTTGACATTTGGATGGAGACTCTGCCACTGAGACGTGACATGTCCTCATGGGCATCTATCTCGGTTATTATGAAAAACATCTTTGACTCCAGACACCACAGTCTGTTCCTGCTTTGTTGCCCCTAGCCATGATTCAGCTGTGGCCAGCATTCAATGCTGCAACAACAGGCCAAGTCAAGCAATCCAATAAATATCAGATAAATACTTCATGGATTATATAGTTTGTAAATATGTTTGCTATATGTCCCTTTCAGTCATTAAGCACATTATATAGGACTGGGTGGATATATTCCCCTTTCCCCTATGGCAGTATCCTAGCATTAAGGCCAAATGTGGGCTTGAACTAATCATTCTGTGGTTTTCTGCTTTATTTTTCTTCAACCCAGAAGTTGAGGGTGAGGAAGAGGAGGGACAGACCACTCGATGTGGTAAACAGAGGGTGGGTGAAGAGTGGACAGACAAGAAAAGGAGAGGAGGGATAAAAGCTACACCTGTACACTCAGCCCTAATTCTATTTGTTGATTGTGTTCTCTTTACGTTTACAGTACCAAACACACCCAGCAAATCATCTTTAGTAATGTTCATTGTTTGTTTATCCTTGTAGGAATATATACTGGCCTCTGTCTGCTCAGTTGGAAGAAAATTGGTTGCTTCGTGCCAAGGCCAGAAAACAATCAATTATCCCTTCAAGAAGAAAGTCATCTAAACTGTATCATGTATTTAGTGGAAATTTGACCTTGAAGCAGGAAGAACAGTTGGTTTTCTTTCAGTGCAACGACCCTGACAACGACTGAAATAGATCACTTCATAGAGCATATCCCAACCACCACAGTCTGTGGAACAATTCCCAATATAAATAAGAAAATCCAGGATCCATTTAGTGTTTGTGATCAACTCAATCAAAGCTTCAAATAATCAGTCAATGCATAAGATTTTGATTATTTGCAAAATTAGTTACAAAGACCTGCCATTAAAGCCAATGACAATTTCTGTCTCTACTGTAAGATCATGATAAGGGTGCTGTATCACCCAGACCCGGCTGACTGATGACACAGTCTTCCATTGAACCACAGAGTCTGCAGGTGGTTGTCCAGAGGGGCTGAAGGGAGGGTGGGGAGGCACAGAATATCACCAATTTGACCTGCATGCTGTCATTATCTTTACAAACACACACACAGAGAAATTCATGAATGAACAAACATGTGTGCCCATATCACCTGACTGTGCAAGGTCCACTGCTACAGACTTGCACACAAAGAACAAGAATGCTACATCTTCATTAATGATCTAATCAATACTGAGTGTCCCAGGCTGTTTGGGGGAGTACTGACTGCTCAGCAGAAAAGGCTGATCAGGTCAATTAATGAATGACCCCACTGTGTCACTGGGATCCAGGTAAAGAGACACAATAACACTGAAACTGCAGACTGAGCAGACCTGCAAACTGTGAACTCAGCTTAGCGGACTCTAAAGCTGCATTAGGCAAAGTATTCTACGAAAAATAACATCAAGTCCATGTTTTATTGTTCTTCATCACAAAGTGAAGCTGCAGCACAGACTAAAGCTGGATCTGTTCTTATTAAGAGCTCACTTTGTGCAGTACACTGACATCACGTTTTATTATTTTTACCTCTCAATGACATTTATGGCCAAGTGCAGCTTTAAAGCTAAACCGGGACAGTCTCCCTATTTATGAAGCACTTTCACAGCTCTCCAACACCAGGGAAGTGCACGCTCACATTTGGCCTGATCATATATAACAACTGTCTGGGCTCATTTTGAGTCGCCAATAAACACGAGGCGCAACTGCACAATAAGAGTCAACGTAAAAGCAAACAAGTCACCTTAATAATTGCCATGTACACAGGCTAAAGTGCATTACAGTTTGGACATATGGACACCATCCTTTGATTTTAAGGGAGTACTGAAAACAACAGAGCAGACAAACAAGACAGAGAGAACAACAGATCACAGCACAGATGATTAGGACAAGACGTATGAGCAAACGGACAGACTGTGCCTACTGTAGGGGGTATTCAGACTTTTTGGGTGCCTGCATATCACATCATGTCTCCATTCTATGGGCCATAAAAAAAAACCCTGGCTAGGCTGCCAAACATCCACATCTGCATGCTGTGTAGACTGCAAGGCCATCACAATCTGTTCAGACACTGGGCTTTATGATTTTGATTACGAGGTGTACTATATACTTTTGATAGTACAATGCTCTAGATATGAGGTTAATCACAATGTCCACACTCTACCATCCTGGGCTTTGATGAAAATGGGAAACTCATACAAGTGCAACCCATGAGGACTTAATCCACACATCTTCAGGCTCTAACTCCTCCTTCAGCTGCTAAGATGCTCCCTAAACCCAGTTGGATCAGCTGAAACCCAGCTCCCACCTAACAGTACCAATCTGTTACAAATCCGAACAAGACAGTCTTACAGTAAAAGACTGCAGCTCAAACTTTTGAAACCAAGAGGTCATGAGGGTTCATCACAGCTCAGAGTCATTCTTTCTTGTCATTGTTGTCCTTCCCACCTGTTGTTGCGGCTAGACAAGTGGCAATGGTTGGTGCTGGCCTGGCACTGCCCGGTCATTTGTTCCAGGAAACGCGCCAGGCGGGAACAGCCGCTCTGCCCATGTTGGTAGCAGCACAGGGACTCCACACAGCTGAGGGCCTGCGCCTGGGGGACTGATACAGACTACAGCAAGAGAAGGAGAGTGGGAAAGCAGAGAGAGGGCAGGAAAAGAAAATGGTGATGTGAAAAGTTAGGAAAGGACAGAGAAGTTGAGAGAAAAGAGAGCAAAAGAAACAAAGCAAAAAAGAATGAAAGAGGGAGAAGTGAGGGGAGAGAGAAAGAAAAAAAAAATGAATACCAACACAATACAGGTTGACTGTCACATTCTGACACGATGATTAGGGTGACTGGAGGATGACATATTACATGCTGTCACTGGAACAATGATGTGCAGGAAAAAACATTCAAAACATGCTACACCAGGGGCTGAAATGTTGCACATAAATCATAAAACCAGTAAACAAACAGCTTAAAAAAAAAAAAGCATAAAAATCAAAGACGTGTAGCTGATTTCTGGGTGGCTGGATAGCAGACAAAGTGTTCTCTGCCTTGTATTGCATCTGACTAGACAGCTAAACAAGAATTCAGGCCAATCATTGCCAATTGCTTCAATTTCCACAATGGTTTTGTTCAGGGTTTTCAGTAGTGGCTTGGCTAAAAGAAAAAACAAAACCAAAAAAAAAAAAAAAAACTGCAAAATGCTAATAGCTCTGCAAATCAAAATGTGTAATACTTCAAAACACAAGGTAGGATATGAAGTTTTTATTTTTCCTTTAGTGCCTAAGAACTGTTGGGAAATGTTTTCATTCAGATTTACTAGATTTACTACTTGTCAGTGCTGCTGACAAGAATATACATTTCCCTCTATACTATACTAATATCAAACCTCTGTATGGTGCATTTATTTCTCTACAATGGAATAAACCTGTAAAGTATTCTAATGTGAGTGCTCTTCCAACAAAGCCAGATGAGCTGTCTCTGCTGGATAGCCTCTAAACCTTAGCTCAGGTCTTTCAGCCAGGTTGTCAGGTCTGTGATGAATCACTCGGCATTCAATCCACATCCTGCAGCATAAACTAATCATGATCCAAGGCCGGCCGATCAGACTGAAAGGCAGCAATACACAATCTACTCTTGGGGATTCTATTGAATAGAACAAAAAATGTGGAATGATCTGGTTTTCATTAATTGATCAAAATGTGATCTGAGCTTCATCTTAGTCACAAGTATAGACAGTGTGCATTTAAGCTTCAGCTCAGCCACAGTGCAATGATCTGATGCTCTCCTGAGGTCATGTCACAGGATGACTGATTAGAGTCTGTGCTCTGCCTGGGCCACTCCAAAATTTTCTTTGTCTGAAGTCATTCTCTATTAGATTTACTGACTTACACTGTCACCGCCCCAAGCTTCAGCTGCTGGACAGCCAGCCTGGCATTATCCTGTTAGATACCTTGATAAACTTGGGGATTTATCTTCCCCATGATGATGAAGAACAGTGACTAGTTACAAGGCATAGCGTCCTGCCATATTCGATGATAATGCATCAATGTAGGTAATTCTAAAATGTTTGCTTACCTTTCTCCCCACTATATCCAGTATTCTTAGATTTTAGGAAGTCTAATCAAAGGTCTTTGGTATCCAGACTACTTCGGTTCTGACAAAATAACTTAAACACAAAGAACCCAAGACAAAACTACAGAATATTGTCTACATTACTAAAGAAGTTGACCTGAACAGAAAAGAAACCTATCGCTGTTTGAATGAATATACTAAAACATATTGTTTCAGTGAGCCACTGACACATAGGTAGAGAAAGCTGAATGAAGTTACTGCTTAGTAACCTGAGGGATCAAGTGGCTCTGCTGATCTGAGTCAGCACCCAAGAGAGACAGTGTAAGACAAAGGAAAAAGTGAAGAGCAGAGAGACAAAGAGGAAACAGGGACATAGTGTGAGGTTACACACACACACACACACGCACGCGCACGCACTAAATTGAAAAGCTTCACCACATACTAACTTTATTCTGTTTAGTCCCTGGTTTTGTATAATTCAGCTTCAGTTTGTAAGCTTTTGCTCTCATTGTGATTTTCAGGGACAAATTATGGAAACATTCACCTATGAAGGAGCATTATCATTATTTTTGTGCCACTGAAAAAACATTTTGATGTTTGGTTTTTAATCATGTAGAGCTAAGATGCTTGCCAGCCTTGATCCAAGAGGTCTGCTATTTCAAAAATGTGCCGTTGTATGAGGCAACTTCAAAACTTTATCATTTCATGCTGTGTCCTCTGATGTAGCCCAAAATTGCCCTATTTTGTGGCCAAATATGTGACCATAGTGCTTTCACTCATGACATTGGTATAGTTACATTTCTCTGAAACTGAAATTGGAGACACTGTTTGAATGAAACTTCTGCTACATGGCTGGTGACAGCAAAATACAGAAGAAAAAATAAATCTGAATTATTATGGCAGTGTCAGCTGTCCCTGGATAATAAATGCATAGTTCTGCTATTCCTCATCAGAACACACTGCTTTTTTTGCGTTTAATAAAATGCATACAGATGCATTGTTACTGCAACACAGTAAACACTGCCATAACAAAGAGAAAAGCTGTTGGTTGGTGAAAGTAACTATTCCAGACACAAATTCAGACAAAACAACAGAGAAGCAGCCAAGCCACACCTGTATCTATGAGAGTAATCAATCCTAGTGTCTATTTTTTGGTAAAGTGTCTTATGTTTCTATGTTGGTATGATAATGTTATAACTAATAACAAATGCTGCCACTCTATCTATAAGGTGACAGACACAGCTTGCTCTAACCAACCAACAAAACATGACTACAACCAGTGAAGCAAGTCACCACAGGTCTCATCATCAGAAACAATAGTTGGCAGAAGAATAAACAGCAGTTTTCAGCCATGAGAAACAAACTTCAACTGAACATTAAAGTGTTAACTGAACTGGCCATTTAACCACTGCACTCTTTCAGAGGAACTGGAGTTTTTCAGTTCTAAAGAAGAAGCAACAACATGGTGGCCCAGAGTATAACCAGGCCTGTTGCAACTCTATGATTAATAACTTAATAGCTATGATTAATAACTCTCTTGTAAACTAAAGTTCTCTTAGAGTAAGCTGCCAAATTTGAAGATTTTGCAACTAAATGGTTGCAGCAGATTTAATATAGTAGCTACAGTTTCATTTGGCTGGAGATCATATTAGTTGGTTTACACTAAACTAGCACAGAAGAGCATCTCTGGCAAGATCGTTCTGATGACGGCATGAAAAAAAAAAAAACTAATCTTGAGGTTATGAGATATGGTACTCAAAGAACATCCTCTGCACGTAACTAAGTCTTACAGTATGGAACAAAAGAAATCAGATAAGGTAAAAAAGAATAACAGCAGAATAACAGTATTGAGCAAGGTGGGAGTAGATGGCTAAAGAAAGTACAGCAAAGACAATGAAGTCAGCATGCCAGCAGCATTCTCGCTCTCCAAACTGATTACAGATCTGATTAATAAAAGTGGGGTGAATTGAGACCAGGATAAGGAAAGGCGGGAGGGGGTTTTGCATGGGAGGGGAGGGATGTTCAGATATGGTCATGAATGGGTAGAAAAGGGAGGGTTCATTCATACAGGAAGTGAGACCGACACAGAGACATACAGGAGCAATATTTTTACAAATGAAATAAAAAGGCAGTGTAGGGGCAGCTGTGACACACAGCTATGGGAGAATGTGCAGGTTGCTTTACCCAAACGTGAGGGCATATGCTGTTACCTGCAGCTGTTAGGGGATGCAGAGGGTTGGTTGATCCTCAGGTAAAGCCATAATGCTGGGGCTGTGACAGTACACGGGGAATGATGGGAGTGATGTACATGTATGGTACTACCTAGGGGAGCAGGGGGCTGGGCCGGGGGTAGCACGGGGAGGATAAGCAGCTAACAGGTGCCAATTGTCCTCCCCTGGGCTCCGCTGGGCTTTAACAGGGTCATATTCTGGGCCGACTGAACCCTCACCCTCTTCCATCTGAAGGACACAAGATGCTTACAGTGAGCCCTGCTGGCTAGTCAAACAGCTCATCAGTCAGGTAGACTGTTGGTGCGTCAGAACAAGTAATCCCAGCCTCTTAGTTAGTCACACTGCAAAAATATTCATTTTAGTCAATCTTATGTTCAGTCTTTACATACGTGATGAAAGATTTAGATAATTCCTTGTTTCAGGAAAGTATACTTAATTTAATGTTAGAATACTTTGCACTTTAATTTGAGAAAATTTAGTCAAGTAGTCAGCTAGTAAGCAAGCGGTCAATGTCAGTTCATGCTAGACTGTATTGAGCCATTTAACTAAGTAAATTTCTGACCTTGACTCTTTAGTGTGCTTTAACCTGTATACAATAAACAGACCAAATCAATGCTAGTCACCTTTCTAAAGTTCTTCACAAGAGACCTCACCAACAATCATTAACAGAGCTCAAAGAAAACGTCTGGCTTACAACGCAAGTAAGACCAGCTGCTTCCTGTCTTTTAATGACAAGACACCAATAAGTGTACCAGGCCTCATCCCCCTGCTGAACCTCATTTTACTTGGTACTGTAAGATAATAATAAATCACAGCTTGTCTTTTCGACAATTTGAGTGGGTTGATGAGGTCACTGGAGGAGGACTTTAATTTCAGAGACAACGCATTGGTGAGAATGCCAGGAAGCTTGGAAATAGCCATAAAATAGAGCAACAAATGAGCAGAAAGAAGCTGCAGGCATACAGAAGATCTCACAAGGGAAAAGGATCTTTCTAGCACAGATAAGAGCAAATCTATTAGTATTCAAACCAATTAACCTGCTGCTCAATCTATCTCAGCTACAAGTAGGCAAACAACGTAAAACCCAGGAGAGCCCTCTGGGTTTCTTTTGTGATTACTTTCTTCTAATCTAATTAGGAAAAAAAAATGTTGAAAGATATTGGAAATCTTTTAACAAAACTAAAACTGCATTACACATTAGCATGAACACGTCCTTCAAAAAGAAAATTGGAATCTCTTTTGCTTCATGTGCTTTGTGTCTTCCCTTACTATAATGTACAGGACACTTGTGATCTGTAAGTCTACAGTTTGTCTCTGCTCACTGAGTTTGCAGGATGAGACCGACAGTGCTTATATTAGTACTAGGAAAACATTGTACACTCAGTTGCCAGTTTATTAGATATATTTAGGTAAAACTAATAAAGAAAATGTTTCAGAATGTGGTAAAACATTATGGTTATTTGTTTTTGTTTGTTATTTTGAGGGGTTTCTAAAATGTTGTCCACCCCATAAAATTAAATCTATTGGAAGGTAAGATTTATTAGACGTACAAGGCAAAATTTGTATAAACTGGCAACTAGGTTAGTATAAACAACTATTAACAATAAAAAAAAAGCCTATCACTTCTTAATAATAAACATTTTTTCATACAAATTAGCATACTAAATAGCTACAATGATCAAGACATGCACACAGTTAAACTATTCTTTGAATGAACCCATATAAAAAAAATATTGATCCTATATGTTACACAAGGTCTCTACAAAGGATATTGGACAGTTCCACAAAATTTAATCTCTCAAAGAGTTTATGTTTACTAGTTAAGACAGAGCTGTCCAAGATCAAGGATTTTCTTTGGCTTTTGGATTTTACCTGTTATCAAAGAGAATTCAAACTATTACCAGCATTTACTTTTCAGGTTATTCATAATTCATATCACAGCCATTGGTCATGCTTTGCAATGACATTATCATGCTGCTATACGTGGCAGCTCAGACTAGCCCAGGAGTCTGTCATGCAGTTCTAGTGGGTCTTGCTCTGCACTGAAACCATGCAAGCATACAAATCTGAGGTGAAGAGGGTGTTTATAAGTGGTGAACCCTGTCTGAAGTTGTTCAGCTCATGCTATACTGTTGCTAAAAGGGTAATTTGATGGTCTGCACCATGCGATTGACTGAATGTGGCATGCCGGACTCTGGTTGTAACACAAAACCACCAGATGGTCAGAAGATGGGCCTGACCAGATGCTCTGACTTGAGTCTAATGCAGATAGAAAAAGTCACAGTCAAAACATTGCTACAGGACTCGGGACATGAAATAGGGTCATTATATAACAAGACTGCTATCACATTATAATGATGGGGAAAGAGTGCAAATTAAGACCATGAGGGTTCCCAGGGGATTTGATATTCATTCATTCATTCACTCATTCATTCACTGGTTCATGCAGTGGGGGTAGTGATGACTGTACCATGCTATAGAGCAGGCAGGAGTGGTGGAGGTCTCAGAACACATTCTCTATTTCAGCCTTTCACTACAATGCAACACATGCAGTGGTCAAAATGATTTATGTTACATTCTTCTGCATAATCTCCTCACCCACACCCCAAATATATGTCTATCCCCCTCCCACCGGGTATGGAGAATGCTGATTGGCTTCTGCAGTGCATGCAGTCACAGACATGAAAGGCCAAGTTCCAACAGTAAGAGCGTAACACAATAACATTAACAGCAGTAAGCACCAGTGGCTTACTACCCACAGTAGTACTAACTTAAGTCCAGACCTGGGAGAACAAAAACATTTCAATATTGTACGACTGGTCTTAAACAGGAGTGCTTATTCCATAAAAAAATGTTTCTGCTTCTTAGAGGTTGCCCATATTACGAGTGATATGAGATTTTGCATCAATAATCTAAGTATATCTCTAAAGATATTCAAGGTACTCACAATATTTTTTTTTTTTTCATCAAACACAGTTCGCATCAGGTCTGAAATCTGCATATGCATATGAAAGCATATGAAAAGATTGGCAATTAAATGTCAACACAGATATGGTTGTGTTTGGCTTCATACTGTAGATGTGAAAGAAAGGTATGTAACCTGATTTTTGAAAAACCAATTATACCCTCATGCATATTTTAAGCATTAAACACTGCCAAGAAGCATATCACTGCATGATGGATTACGTTATTTAAGCCCTACTCCTAGACTTCTTGTTATGCAAAAGAGTAAGAAAACAAAAATAAAAAAATAAAAAATCCAATAATATTGTAAAACTTGTGTTTTCTGTGGTTTGTGTGCTATATACGTTCAATTATTTTCAAGCTTGAATTGAATTTAAAGAGAACAGCATCTGTACAGTGGTAAGGCAAGCCATTATTGATGACTGACTGTTCACAAAAACATAGAGATTGCTGCCAAAACCTCCTAACACAGAAATATTGCTTTTGAATAATGCACTCCTAGGATACTCATTTTATTTGAATTGACTCTGGATGTATTTTAAGCCCAGGCTGAATCAATTTCATCTCTTCTACCTAATTTTGCCCAGCTGGCTCTTGGCTCTGGACAGAGGCTGCAGAGCGATGAAGTCATCACCTATCGCCACACGGTTGGAGTACATCTACAGCAGGAGAATACATAGAGAGGATAGGAGGAAGACACATAAAGGTTAAAAATCAAGCTCTCAGACACACACTCAACCACACATTTCATACTGTAGCCATTATGAGAATCACACACACACACAAAGGGTATGGAAGAAACAACACACAGCACACAGGATAGGAAATGGACGGTTATTTTTTCCCCGAGAAACAAGAGAAGAGTATTGAAAGGAAGAAGGAAAAGCAATGTAACAGCCTCCAGCTGCAGAAATCAATGCAATAACAGTGTGTCTGACATGCACACTCTGTGTTTGTCCCTGTGCATATGCGTGTGAGCATACTGAATCAGAGGGAACTCATGAGTTATGCTGTGTGTGTATGTAACTCAACACCATGCAGTTCCTGTAAAGACATGGGTTACGTGTTACAAATAAAATAATGAACTATTTAAACAATGTGACATACAGAACATTTATTTGCTCCCCTGCTCCCTCTAGGCTCTTGTCACATTACAGAAAACATAATTTTCATTTTTGTGATACCAGTACAATTATGTAATCCAACACTCCACACAGAAGACACATTAACCACTGGAACATGTTCTGTGTTCCTTGTGCCATTTCATTACTTTTACTTTTTTAAAGAGTTTTCTTGTGAGCCTGGGCCTAAACCCAAAACTTACAGAAGTGTCATTCATTCATTTAAAGCAATTTGTATGACCAGATTACAACTCAGTCATGAATGAGCAACAGAGTGAAAACAAATGTAATGAGATGAGATGCTTTTGGAGGAAGGTAAATAAACTTTTCCCATAGGAAGTTTAATCCACTTTAGAGCAATGGTAGACTTCTTCACAAAAGGTCGCCAGACATTAACTTGTTAAAGTCTCCTCAGACCACAAATTCTTACGGCCTGCCCCTCCTCCCCATGTTACCTGGCTCTTCTGTGTGCTCGTGGGCTGTAGATGTCTGTAGAAGACCTTCTTCACCACATCAGGAAAGAGGCAGGTTATGACAATGATGATGATGGCAAACCAGGCTGAACCGCTGGACAACAGTTGCACGAAGACAAAGTACATATCCTGGGTGTGGAGGAAAGGCCTGGAGAGAGATGAAATAATGGTTATATACTGCACAATGCCAAGTTGGCCTTTTCACTGTACATTCAGGTTTCATTGGTGGTTGGAGTCTTCCTCTAAGGGTAATTGTATTATTCCCAGACAGCACATAATTGAACTACCGGTGCAGATATTGACCATAAATATCAATAATGGCTTGAGTATTATCAGGATGGCTCCTACCAGTCTGTGAGTTGACTGAGCTGGGTTAAGAGGTTAACACTGATCTAATCAATCCAACACAGCAACACATAACCATGACAGATTCTACAAAGCCTCAGTGATTTATCTGTCAAGAAACAGCCTGTTAAATCTGGGATAAATCAGCCTGTTTCATCTCAAGCCATCAATACCAGGATTATAAAAATGCACAGTATTGAACACCTGTTCAGACAATGTAGTCGTGTCGATGTTGCTACATCATGAGTATGTTTTCTCAAACATATTGATCATACTTTAGAAGTGTTACAGAGAGGCCCAGTAATGCTTGAGTGTATATCTTGAACATGTAAAAAAAACTTTTCAGAAATCTAAAACTATGAAATTTTAGAAAAAAAAAACTCTTCTTACCAGATGATACCTCCATAGAAGAGAGAGAAGATGAAATAGAAGGCAATAGAACCCCATGTCACAAAATGGTTCATCCATGTCCAGAAATGAGTCTCTAAAGCAAGCTGTCACACGCACGCATGCACACACGCACACGCACACGCACGCACACACACACACACACACACACACACACACACACGGCGAATAGTAGCATGAGAAAAAAAAAAAAAAAAAAAGGGTAGGTGTAAAGAACAGATAGGAACAGCGAGGGCATCTATAAAATACAACATTTTGTCTCTGTGCTGCAAAAGAGACCTTGACCCCAAACTGTGATAAATGATCCTGCCCAGTTAATGGCCACTGACAGCATCCCAATACCTAACACCATATTTCATATTGGGACCCTGACATTACATGTTTGTCTCTGGAGACCTAAACATGGTACACAGCTCTCACAGCATTAAAACCTCCAGCGGGCGAAAACAAACTCAGAATGCTGACACACAGCCGAATGATGGCACACAAATACCTGTTTAAACATTTAGCTGGCGCTGAAAAACACTGAAGATGTGACTCATTTGCACTTATCTTTGATATAGTTTTCTTACAACTGAGAACAATATTAGGGTCTTTAGGTTTCAGGCCACAACGCTCCCAGCAGTTATTTTACACTAAAGGATATATAGTAGCCATTAAATTATGTCACTAAATATAAATCATCGTTGTGTAATTTACCTTTAATGTAACAGTGATGACCATGACTGTGAAGACAAGCGTTCCAAATGTCCAGTTCCCAAACATCTATAAAACAGACAGAGCTGTTAAAAAAATAGTCATAATTATAACACACTACAAAGAGGAAAAACAAGGGAATGGTGGTTTTATTGATAAGGATACAAATCAATTAGCAGGATGGACAAACTTTGCAGATGTATACTTTGGTTTTACAGTTGTGTAGAAACAACTTCTACAAGACACCGGCCTCAATTAACAAGTATTACGGCAACAATAATGAGGCCTTGCCCTCTGATTGTGTGACTACCCTCGGTAGCTTCCTATGAGAAGCATTCAACATAGAGGCTAAAGGCAGTGGGAGGCATTGTTTTGTTGCCAGCCAATTCAGGACCCTGTTGGAGTCTGAGCACTGAAAATTAATAGCGAGTGGAGGTAGACATTAAGGAAGCAGACAATTGCTTAAAAGAACACTGCTCAAGTTCTAAAACTAATGTGCAGGTTCTAAACTAATCTACAACACATACCGACACAATATGAGAGTTAAAAAAAAAAAAAGAAAGAAAAAGAACATCTGTGTGTGAATTTCTGTAGTTTGTTACAATCTGTGAGTGTGGTTGAGACAATAATTATAAATTCAAAGGGTATGTTTGTCACAGAAGGTTAGTAACACTCTATTCAAGGAGGAGCCATGGAATGGTTAAGCGAACACACAATTAATTAAAGGACTCAAAACTGATTTAAATTTACCAATATCACCAGGGTTCAGTGAGCCACTGTATGTTTTGTAACTGCTGCGCTCATTTTCAGTGCATAAAATAGCAAAACAATCTGTGCTGTGATTCAGTATAGTGCAATGTACTACTCAAAATTAATTAACGTGAACATATATTTTAGGGGTATGACAAATTGTATTTGTCTATATCATCAATACAATAACCAAGTGAAGAATCTTCCTGATAGTTCTCCCCTAGAGGAGACATTCAACTGTAGAGCAGACTCTTACCAGCTGCCTGTTAGCTCGCAAGATCTGTTGACATGCAGAGCATGAAGGTAGAAGGAAAAAAAGAGTGGTCAACAAAAGACAGAAGAAAAAGACAAGCAAGAGAAAGCAATAGAAGTAAGTTCTTTCTGAAATACCAAACTTCAAACAGAGAGGAAGATGGCAAGCTATGCAGTTAGAAAGAAAGGAGAAGGAAACACATTTTGTGAGAGGCACAGAAGATATAACAAGAAAAGGTTAAATTACCACAACTTACGTATTAACAAGTTAGTGACAAACATGCGACTATAGTAATTCAGATAAACCAAAAGACAGAATGAGGAGAGACAGATAAAGGAGCAAGATCAAGGAAAGATGTAAGTGCAGAAACACAGGCAGGCAACGAGCCTCAACAGCACTATCTCAGCTGAACACACACACCAGCGCACACCATCGCACACACCCTGCATTTGTTTATGCCCTGAAGAAACATGTTTCTAGCACGATATTAGAAAATCCTTCAAACTGACCAATCCTGGAGCTTTTGGTATAGAGTTAAAAAGTAGAGCACATCATACACACATACAGCACAGACAAACGCATACCTGTCCATTGCCCATAAGTGTGGTGTCCTCTCCCATCAGTATGTAAGATCCAAAGAAGAAGACGAAGGCGTGACAGAAGCCCAACAGAGTCCAGTACAAGAATGTTCGAAAAGACAGCATTGCGTTCCTGCTGATGTCCCTGTTGATAGAAACATTACAGGATATACTGCACTAAACTAGGCTTTCAGGTTCACTGTGATGAATACATTATTAATTTCACTGATTCATAAAAATTTCCAAAATGTGTATTCAATTACCAAATTGAAGGCAGATGGCAACAAACTCAAATGTTTTGTGAGATCATACTATAAAAAGTTACCTAAAATTCCTATTAGCTGTCTTTGTGAAAAAGCACCAGATCGAAATGTGCATGTACATAAAAAGACACTTTTTTAATGTATGTAACTACCCCAAGCAGTAAAGCAGTTTCCCATGGACTGTTAATGCAAATCTATGGTGTGCACCTACAGATGACACACAGCCTTACCTGTATAAGCCTGGTTTATTCTGTAGTACATGTGGATGGACCAGCTGTTCAAACAGGCTGTACACCAGGATGGGCAGCGAGGTGAAGCAGATGTTGTACAGTGTCAGATAAACACTGTCATACAGAGTCTAGGATGGTCAGAGACAACATTTCAACACCAGCCTAGTATCCAAAACTGAAATAAGTGACTCATTTACCCAAACTTTATAAGAGACAGAACTGAACTGAGTCAAATATACAGAAAAAAGAATGGTATCAAAATTTTTGCTGGGTGTACATGGGGTATATCATAGAAATATTACAGATTTGTTATTAGTTGTATCTACAGTATAATATATTATACTGTTATAAATAATTTCCCAGGACTGACGTTATCTTTGTATAGGGCCAGAAGAATCAAAATAATCTTTGAATGACTTAATGCTTATAACACTTTGATAAATTTCCAAAGATGCCACATAAACGTGAGATTCAATTCATCACTTTTCACATAGACCACATGATGGTCTTGCAAGTTTCAAAATGGTTTTACTTTAAAAATGGAAATCAAGCTGGATATCAAACAGGCCCATCACAACAGGGTGAGCTCTGAAAATAAAACCTACCGTTTATTTGGTAATACCGTACAATACAATTAAGCAATCTATTAAAATTGTGATGAAGAACTATGCAACATTAAAACCAGGAATAAAACACCAACATGAAAAAGTGAGAGAAATGGAGAGATAAAATGACTTACTTGTTGTGAAAACAAACAGAAGAACTGGTATAAAAACTGGGGCGTGATAAAACACACATTCTAGAAAAGACAGAGTGAATGAAAGAAACATTAAAAAATTGCAGTGAAGGAGACATGGCTGAACACAGCCTAAAGAGCAGCTGATGTATTCTTTTAATGACCTGCAGGGCCTGAAAGGAAGGTTTTAATAACCAAAGGTTTGAAATCAGCACTGAAAACATCTTGTTGTACTCACAGAAACCTATTGCCACCCTTGAAATATAAGAGAATCAAGAAATGAAAAAGAAAACCACATCTATTTTCTTACCTTGTAGAAAAAGTACTGTACAAGCGTAGCTATTCGAATGTAGTAGAAGTGACCGTGAACCAGCAGTAGTTTAGCCAGGAACTTAAACCTGGCAATTGCATAGTCACTGTTCCTCACGGCCTGACGACCCTCCTTCCCCATGATACCTGGAGACACAGGGAAACAAACATAAACATAACAAAAAACGACTGCAAAATAATGCCACACTGGATTACATTGTGTGTGTGGGTTAATTGTTTACCTATGCCCACATGAGCTTCTTGGATCATACTGACATCATTGGCTCCATCCCCAATAGCCAAGGTTATGGGTTTTTCTGGAGATGTTTTTATAAGACGCACCACCTGAACAGAACACAGTAACAATAGTATCTGGCCTGAGTCAGACTCTTTAAATGGTCTGGAGGGTAGTGTGTGTATGGCAAAGAAGTAGCACCTTAGCTTTCTGCAGAGGGGCCATGCGACAGCACAGCACAGCTGAACAGTTTTTACACACTTCCATGAAGAGCTTCTCGTGTTCCCTCAATGCTAAAGACAGACTGGCCCCATCCACAACCAGCCCGTGCTGAATGACATGGTCTTCCTTTATCCTGCGAACAATCAGAAAAAGTCAGAAGAGAACATGAGAGGTTAAGGAATGAAAAGGAGAGATATACTACCAACTGCTGTCATGTACTTTCATTTGGATTTTATTATGAGTCTGTTCATTGGCAGATCATCTCATCTCCTTATATAGGCTTGTTTTACCAATATTTACCAAAAATACATTGTACTTTATACAGAATTTGCATTTTAAAGATTGATCACTATGGTGGTACTGTGTGTTGTATGCAGTAAGCCCTCTATCTGGCAATTTAAATATTTCAGATCTATAAACATCTTGAACTCACTAACACCATTTTTGTCTTCAAAGCAATGAGCACTCTTTCCCACTGCTTTCATTGAAGTAATCAACAATAAACATGTTAATCTTTAGAGCTTGGCACTAATGAATTATTTTTACACTATCAGACCATCATGATTTTTAACCTGCTAATGTATAAAACTTGTGCATGTGTGCTTGCATGATGTAGAACTACACATATAATACATTTTCACAGCTCCAGAGAAGTTATCAGAGAATCAGGCTACATGATGCATTTTAAAAGTGGAATCACACACACAGACACACACACACCTACCTTCTGGCCAGTCTGCCGAGCTGCTCAGCACACTCATTGTCAGAGCGCTGCTGCAGTAGCTCCAGGATGTTCATAGTTCGGTGGAAGTGCCCACAGGACAGGCTGACACTGACTGCAGTCTCATGTTTGTCGCCTGTCAGCACCCATACTTTGATCCCAGCCAGCCTCAGAGCCTCAATGGTCTCCTGGACTTTGTCTTGGAGTCTGAGGGAGGAAAAGGAGGAGAGGGAATGTTGACTCTGGACTCCTTGCTCTTTACATGTACTCTATATGCAGACCTTTTGTGATTCCTATAAATCAGGGGTCTGCAGTTCCGGTCCTCGAGGTCCACTGTCCTGCTTGTTTTCCAACTATCCTTGTACCTTGCAGTTTCTGATTGGCTGAACACACCTGGTCCAGGTAATCAGCAGTGGGTAGGACAGGGTTAGTTGGAAAACAAGCATGACAGTCGACCTTGAGGACTGGAATTGCAGACCCATGCTATATATAATTACATCTGGTTGATTTCTATGTAGCATAAACCAAAAAAAATTGCCTTCTGGTATTTTATTAATGTGTGTTTTATGTTCCATAATAAACTAGATCCTTTGATTGTGACCACATGAGCCTATGGAGGAATATCTTTCAAATACAGAAACAGAGAATAGAGAGGAAGCAGGAAGAAGAGGTAAACAGAGTGAGAAACTTATGTGAGGAGCAGATGGTGGGTGGACACAAACACATAATCACTCATTTCCAGAGAAGCTTGGTGAGGTGATGTCTCCTTCTCCCTGCTGACTATACACTGCTAGTTGCAGAATCTCCCTCCTACGCTGTTTATTAATTTCATTTTGGTCATGTGCTTTATAATACCCAGGCTCTTATTTTATGTCAACCTATTATTTCATATAGTTTCAACACTGTCTAAGTTAGTAATCGATTTTGAAGTAACAGAGCATTTCATAAGACTACAGTAAAGCTAGTGGCTTTGTGAAGCTACACAACAACAGTGCTTTCAACTAAATACTAACATCAGCATACTAACATGCTCACAATCACAATGTTAGCCTTGATGTTTTACATGTATATTTCCAATATTAGTTTATCATGATCGCATGCTGAATTTTGCTAATTAAACACAAAGTACAATTGAGGCTGGTGGGAATGACATTAGTTTTGTATGGTCATTGTTCATAACAGTGATTCACCTCCATCTTTAATTTTAACATCTTATTTAGAGTGTATGTTATTTACCACTGCCAGTAACGTGTTAAAAAAAAAAAAACATGTCACATAATTTTGTATCATACTACATATTGAATATCAGTCTTTTTGCATTTTTTGTCAAATTTTTTATAATCCCGTTGATTTAGGCTCAACTTCTACATATGTATGCATCAATTAACATGTCATTGTGCTACAGCTATCTGTTTAGAATCTTATGATGAACTGCCTAAATTTACATACTGTACACATTGTCAGGGAAAGTTATATACAACTACAACGAGAACTGGTTTTCAGGAGGAATAACACAGATGTACCAATGTATTAAAAAATATATTTTTTAAAATGTTTCATACTTGTCCTCAACCCCTGTGGCTCCCAGGAGCTGCAAGTCTCTCTCAATGTAGCTGAAGGCCTCCTGCAGTTTCTCCTCCCTTTGCTGCAGTGCAGTGCGGGCCATGTTTAGACGCCTGTCCACATCGATGTACTCCTTTGGGCTGAAGTGGCGACATGCTACCACCAGGGTCCGCAAACCTTTCTACAGTAGGAGGAGGCAGGTGGGTAATAGGTACAGAAAAAAAAAACAAACAAACAAAAAAAAAAATCACATGAAACGAGTGAAATGAAGGAAAATGGCATGGAAAGAAGAAACGAGAGGATAATGATGTAAGGATATAAAACAGGACAAATATAAAATATATGCAAAAATAAAAGGCCAAGTTTGTGAAAAAAGGGTAAACATGGAGAACTCAAGAAGATGTGGATAGAAGAGGAGATGGAAAGGGGAAATAAAGAGAAGCAAAGAAAAAGAACAGAAAAACAAATTATCAAAGCTTGGGTTTAAATCCTGAAATAAGCCTGAGGGGTAGACGACAACAAATGAACCCAGTCCAGAGCGCAGACTCGTGGGCAGTGATGTCCAATGAAATAATGTGTGGGCTGGAGATCTGTGTGTGTGTGTGTGTGTGTGTGTATGTATTTGGTGTGATGCATTGACAGTCTAATAGGAACAGAGAGCGACAAGGCCGAGAGTAATCACTACAATAGTAGGAAATGTCAGATACAGACACACAACTCTGAGCATGTAGAGAGACATCTCAGAGTCGGGCTTTTGAGGTTGCTAGTAACAACACGATAATAATATTCAGTGTGTACAGGCTGCTGGGTGATGAGTATACACAGTCATTTTATCTATACTGTGTCAGAGATTGTGACTCATCACAGTGAAAATCAAATTTAAAAGAAAGATATGCATCGTACTAAGTAATGTGCCATCATAACGGATATGATGAATTTAGATTTCTGATGAGCACTATCCACTGCATGGAAGTGTAACATAGCATTGAGAGTATAATTAACATAAAGTGCATTTCAATTTTTTTTGGAAAAGAGATTACTTCTTACCAAGGCAAACTCATCAACATGCAGTCTCGTCTTTTCTATTTCACCACTGGTAGTGAAAGGCAAGATGGCTGACTCTGCTCCTTTAGTGAAAAGGACTTTCCCTCCTTGAAAGCCAAGACAGCAAGAAGAAGGCATAGAGAAAGTAGTAGTTGCACATGATGAACAATTTTTTTACAATTATATATATTAAAAAAATTATTTATTTGTTTAAATTATATAAATTATTTTAGGCTCCAGCAGATTCTCTTGACCCTAAATCTGAATAAGCAGGTATAGATAATGGATGGATATAAATAATTTTATTTATTCAGACCAGCTGTGGTTTGAGACGAATTCGCAACAATAGTCTACAAGGGGTTAAATATGCTTTGGGAAAACACTTTGAATACAATGCAATTCTGCATATTTCTGCACAGATTTAAGTAAGACAAAACATTAATGCATATATCCATTCGAACCACTAGATTTTTTAATTTAATTTAAACTTTATGATTTGCTTTTTGTGGTCTGGTCTACTTTTTGATGATCAGTATTTTGTCAGTACAATTAAAAAAGGTAAACTAGGGAGGATTGTAGCTCTTCAGGTACAGTAGGTCCACTAATCACACGAAATTCAATCATGGCTCCTCTCAGTGTTTCTGAGCAAGACACTGAATTGCAAATTGCTCATACTGGTAATGTCAGTGTTTTCATTATTGTGTGTCTGTGGCAAATTGTAGACCTTTTCAGAATAATGGGACTTATAACTGCAGCCCATTTACTACAAATGCAGACGAGTAGAACACTGTGTTACCTGAGGGAGTCTGTAGTATGACACTCATCCTCCTGCGATCAGCATCAAACTCTAATACATGGAGCAGTTTATACCTGAAACAGCAAACAGAGTGCTAGCTTCACTTTGAACTTACTAGACACACAGATGCAGTTAGTTTCACAATCATTTTTGACGACAGCCAACAGTGAATGTTTCATTGCTGCAGTATAGTGCATTAAACACAAGCACTAAGTAAGAACACTGACCACCTCATCTAGTCTTGTAAGTAAACTACTAAAAACAGGAATGTGACAGAATATAACTATGAAACAAATGAACTGACATTAGCCATACACAAAATTAAACCACACTTGATATGCCTGTGTACTTCCACCTTTCTACTAAGTAACGTCACAAAGCACTATAAAACAGTTTGGAGTATTTGTCATTTTAGAGATGAATGGAGTGAGACATACTTCTCTGATTTGCCAAATGCTTTGATTTCCATGGTATCTCCACTGCAGCAAGTAAAGGCCACTCCGATCCTTCAGAAAAAAGCACAGTTGTTAGAAGCAAGAATTTTTCAGAGAACAGTCTTTCTTGTGCCAACAGGAAAGTTGAAAAAATATAAAACCAAGTCTCTAGATAGCATGACACAATCTAGGATTTTCTTTAAGTAAATAAAGACCAATGGTGTCAGATTCCACTAACAAATATAAGCCATCAGTGCAATGCCCCTTTGCGCTCAATGTACAGTATTGGCTGAGGTTACATTTATAATGGTATTGTATTATTAACTGAGTGTTATAGCTGCCAGTGATGGTAGCTATAAAACTGATTGAGGTTAGGGTTCCAAACTGTGTCTCCATTTGGTTTAAAACACAGATACCCTCTGTGGTTCAATGGAGCACAGAGGCACAGGGTCATGGGTTCAGCTCCACGCTGCTCACATCATTTAATTTAATGGTTTAATCAGTAACTTCATGCACCATGAATCTTGAGGGTTTTGTGAAATAACACAGCGTGAGAATTAAAATGGTGCTACACATTCTTTCTCCCCATTGTAAACAGTTTGTTCACTTACTGATTTCCCCTTTTAGGTCATTTTTTTCAATAGACCTGCTTGAGGGTTTTTAAACCATGTACTAGACATTAAATTGCTGCCTGCTGAATATTTCTTTGACAAGGGAGTAAGAAAAAGTGCCACTTTCTATTGGGCTGGGAGGCAAAGCTCTAAGTATTTGAACATCCTTTAGCAGCTGTCACAGGTAGAATTTAAACTCAGGACAGGATTTATACTTGTGCAATGATCAAGGAAATTATAATTATATTGTATAAATTGTATAAATTATATAATTATATTGTATAAATTATGACCAGTGGGTTTGGGGTAAATTAAAGCCCAAACTAATCAAAATAATCTGAGGAAACATAAAAAACTGGACATAACATAACATATTTCACAAAGTGTGTTTTGCACCACTGGGGCACCCACACATGATGCAGTGAATAATGAAATTTATAAATTTCCTGAGGTGAAACAATCACACACCCTGGGGAATCTAGGGAAAGTATAAGGACTTATGAAATTATAACATCACAAAAAACATTAAGATAGATTTTTCTTTGATTTCTTTACCTCAACTATACTTTAACATTCAATTAAGATTTTACCCTATGCACTATTCAAATTTTACAGAAGAGAAGAGACCACTTGAAGTAGCTCTAATTTGATCTCACCTCTTTGCTGCCTCTACCAAAGCTTTCTCATCAGGTGAAGAGGCATAATATTCCATGTAATTGGAAGAGAAACCATTTGCGTGGGAGAATGGATCTCCTCCTCCAACCAGGCAGTCTGGCTGGTCATAGCTGATCTGAACGGTGTGACATAATGACACTGCCTTAAGAAACAATAATTCATCACCAATCTGGAATGAGAAAAAATAGGGAAGAATGAGACAACAAGAAACAAAAAAAAAAATCTTCTTCTGTAGATGGCAAAGCTTGATGTAATATATTTGGATATTTTGTGTATATAGAGGCAACAGCAAGAATTGGGTGCATCAGCCATATGACAACGAATGTAACATGTATATGTGTCAGTTACCAGGTGAGGTGTAGAACCATCTGGTGAGTCATCAGTCATTCCTTCTGGTACCAGTTTGCCATTAGCTTCCCGGTACTTGGTTCCATTAATTGAACACTCGCGGAAGTGCATCTCGTTTTCTGTGAGTGTACCCGTCTTATCAGTGAACACATACTCCACCTTGGATGTAGTGGCAAACATGCACAGGTTTAAGTTCAGTATCAGTAAAGTTGATGCAGATATGTTTCTCTTGTCCTATTAGATTGTATCCTAATTTTTGTGTGCTGAATACTTTGACCTTAACGCCTAAAATATAAAGAAATCATGTTTTTACAGTATGACCCTTGCCATATGTAAATAGGTTTACATTTATATATTTTTTAAATACTTGACAATGTGACAAAACTCAGAATTATACATTATAAAAAAACTTTCTTGTAAATAAAGTTGAACAAATTACATACATAATGAATTTTTAAATACAATTATTGTTTCTGCATTGTAATACTTAATTACTAAGAAACCGAAAGGACAGAAAAATGTATGTGTATTTTGTAGCCATACCTGTCCTAGCTCCTCGTTAAGGTCAGAGGTGTTGACCTGAGCTTTCTGATCAGTCTCCTCATGATAAAGGTCCAAATCCCAGCCAATAAAAAAGGAGCCCAGGAATTTCTGCATCTCCACAGTAACGTAGAGTGAGATGGGGATGATAAAATTATAGAGGACCAGAAACGCCAAGAAGTCTGAGATGAACTTCAAGATCTGAAAAAAAAAAAAAAAAAAACAAAAAGGGTGAGACCAAATTTTATAAAGAGGAAGAAAAAGAGAGGGTAACAAAACAAAGACAAAAATCAACCATGGAGTAAGTTAAGAACATGTGGCAGCAGTCAATCCGGTGACTCAATTGTCGCAGCTGAGACTGATTAACCCATGATGATGTGGCTACTTGACAGAAGATGTCGGCAGCCAGGGATCATCATAGGGAGTCGTCTGAGCCAATGCGCAGCAAGGTAGCAGCTGGCAGCGAGAGGCGGCAGAAGCCAGCAGCTGGAAAGTGCTGGCAGAGTTAGATGGTGGGTCTGTAAGTGGAACGAGAGAGTGCCCGCCCACCAACCGGATGGGCGGCAGAAACCAGCAGTTGGAAAATGTCAGGGGACGGAGCAGGTGGTAGGGGCAAAAGCCTGAGGGAGTATCCTCTGTCCGTGTTGGCAGAGGAGAGGCATCACCTGTGGATGCCGCTCCCGGGGAACCAGAGGAATGTAACTGGGGAGGACTGCATGGGCAGGTGGTGTCAGTTTCTGGCTGGGCAGTGACAGGAAGAAGACAGTAGAGAGGCTGCGAAAAATAGTGGCTTGAGGAGGACCTGCCAGCTCAGCACCAGAACAGCAAAAAGAATTCTACAATAACTGTAATAAAGACTACTGAACTGTTCTCAGTCAGTCTCTCTGTGTTGGTGTGGCACAAATCTAAACAGACTGCATTAGCTTAAACTGTAACGAGTTATAGTACGATTGCAAAATCAATTAGCCACACACAGAATGGTGCACATCAACGAAAACAAACACCATTTTTTTGGACTGAATCTTTAAGTCTTAAAGGTAGAAACATTTTAAGAATTTTGAAAGACCAGGAGTTTCCTTAAAACCAGGCAGCTATGATGTAGAGACACAGGGTTTCTGAGCACTCATTGCACTAAATCAGGGGTCTCCAATTCCAGTCCTCGTGGTCAACTGTCTTGCTTGTTTTCCAGCTATCCCTGCCCTACCCACTGATTATTGTGTGGTGTGCTCAGCCAATCAGAAAATGCAAGGGCAGGGATAGTTAGAAAACAAGTAGGACAGTGGACCTCAAGGACTGGAGTTGGAGACCCCTTCACTAAATCAAACACTCAGCTAATAATTGTTGGTATTCCTCTGTCTTCTAGAGAAGAGTCAATGTGTAACTGACTTATTTTTTCTCCCTGACCTAATACATAAAAACACTGTTCTCTCTGACTGATTAGTATTGAAAGGTATGTTGACAGGCCCACATACTATGAAAGGTACTGTATGTAATGTCTTCTCACAAAATTTAGGCTGTAAAATCCACTCTACTGGCACCTTGCATGTGATTGTCTGTACCTGTGTATTCAAGAGTTGGTTCATCTTTATACCTCCACAAGCTCTTTAGCCTTATTTCTACAGTAAAGAAAAACAACCTGTTTTCAATTGGCAAGTAGAAGAACGGAGGAGAAACAACTGCAGGTTGCACATAGGTAAGAGGCAAGACAGAAATGAAATGTCAACTCATTTCACATGATCTGTAGGACTGATTCCCAAACCTACTAAGAAAAAACACTAAAAAAATAAAATAAAATGCATTTATCTGACAATAAATGTGAAGCAGACTAACCGGACTGCTGTTTTTCTCTTGTTCAGTCTTTTGGTTGTAGAAAGGCTCATCCCATTTGTTCTCTGCCTGCCATGCATACTTCAGGATGGTACTGAGGACAGCCTCGAACAGTAAGATGCCCAGGTAGATGATTAGGAAGGTATTCATGGACCTGCCAAATTTTTTTTTTAGAATAATGTACAATCTTAAAAACAGCAATTTTGCGTAATTTGACACAAAACAGAGAGCTCACTTCTCCACTGCAGAACGTTTCTGGGACTTGCACTTATAGTTGAGGGCCATTTTGGACTCCATCCCCGTGTAGACCGCCACACCTGTAAAAATACAGTTGTTCACAAGATTATACCAGGCTTGTGAGACATTACCCCATTAGATCACAATGTATAAGGTCACTAAAACTTAAATTACCAAAATCCATGTGTTTGTGGAGGACCACTGGCTCTGGTTTTCCATGCACAAATACAACAAATACAACAGCATACACACTAGGCGTATGATGTTGCCTGTCCTACCCATAAATGTCCACTGAGCTGGGATTTTTGTTGTGTCACAGCTGCAACGTGGCTATTTTGTCCAATGTTTAAATTTCAGAGGCAACTTACTCTTGAGCAGCTATATTTTGTCCTTCATTCTCTCTCTATGTAACTGGGAACCACCCATAATAAGAGCTGCTTTCCTCTCAGATGGACTCACCAAATATCTCTTTGGTATTTTTCAACCTGGCTCCTCGCAGGAGCAAATTCTCAGGACCTAGTGGTCTAACATAAAAGCAAACAAAAGCAACATAAATATAGATCAGGTTCCATGATTTTGGTTAAATAAAAACAAAATAACTAAAGTGCTCATAACAGTCTACGAGGCTCATACATCTTCTCTATATGTAAACCATTCATTTAGCAGCACACATTTCTTGAACTTACTTGAACAATTTCGTGTTTATTTTATAACATTATGTATAAATAGGACAGAAAACATAAATATCATCTAAGTATCTGCAAAGCACATGAGAAATAAATTCAACACAGACATGCTGCTTCTGGCTGATTTTCTTTTGGTTGTTGGTGCAACCTCAATGACTCCCTTTACACTATTCATGTCTTAACTAAGAGGTATGTTTAGCAATGTTTTGGCTACCTGTATAAGCCTGTTTCACTGTTAAGTTTGCCTTGCACAAATAAAGCTATTAATTTAATTATTAGCCAATCCAGCTAGATAAGACTGGTCTCACCTTACGATCTCCTCTCCATGCTGAGTTACTGTAATCCGGCCAACAAACCTAGACAACACCAAAAGCATTTCAGTTGAGGGAACATTCAGACACACAAAAGAAACCAGGGTGCATTAAGTTGACTACAGATTCCATCCTGTTGCAGTGCTTCCACAATGACTTGTTATGCATATGAAGACAAACTGCCTAAGAATACATTAATTGATCCTGAAGCAGCCAGCTGAGAGAGGGGAGGGAGGCAGGCTGCTGAAGAGGTGATTAAGCCATCTTAGTCCATCATCCATTTATCGTCCATTATCCCTCTACCATCTCTGGCAGTATACATATACCATAAATTATCCACAGTGGTTTAAAAAATGGGGTTTGAAGACTGCCACAGATTCTTCAACGAATTCAACAAAATCAAATAAGTGAGATGGTCTATCTATACTTACAGTGTAGCAAAAAAAAAAAAAAAAATAAGCACATAAATCTCTCTGTGTGATCTTCATTTCTAATACGTTTAGCTGGGAATATCCTTTGTCTGTTACAGACAGACTTCCCATGCCTTCATGCTGAGGACTGTTTGTGCACACAGGTGCAGATTACCTGTACAGATCAGCTTCTGGCTGCTGACACTCCACCACAGCCTGAAGAGCCTCCAGTCGGGAGACTGACTGACACACTGATGTCTCTGCCACAGAGTAGTGTGTCTACAAACAGACACACACAACACAAAAATGAACATTAATGCTAATCACAGTTAAGGAACTATTTATAAAAGAACAAGTACTTTTTGAATTCAAAGCATGAATACTAAATATGAATATGAAAACATTCGATGACAAGTTGAAATATGGTGTTTAACATTGTAGCGTTACCAGGAATGTATGCTTGCATGTATCTAATTGGTCCATGCACCACCTTGCCAGATGGCATCATGTTGTACTGCGGTAAAACTGAAGTCCTGTTCAACTTTACTTTGTACTTCAACCAGACATCACTGCACTTTACTGGACAACCCTGCAGGGTTTGGCCATAGCCACGCAGCACCAAAGGACTGTCTCTATTCAAATGAATGAGGGGGCAGAATTTTTCAAGCAGGGTAGTAAGCTGGACTGAATGCAGCCCAACACAAGGATGAGCATACTGTGTAGTACATTGCCTGTATTGCAAAATCAGCTAAAAAGTAATATAATGCAGTGGTGAGGTTCATCAGATGGCCCAGGTTTCAGCTTAGTCTCAATGACACTCTGTATATGCACAGTAATTTGGGTTCCATTTATGTTTCAGGAGTACACCAAGCCATCAACCTTTACTGCTACCGTCACTTGTGTGAACACTAGTGTGCTATGGAGCAAAGTTTTAATAAGTTTGACTCAACCACATTTGATCAAAGACACAATGAATAAACTTTTTTAGAGGCTGAAACGTGTGTTTGTTTACCCTTCACAAGGCATGTTTAAGGGGGAAAACTTGGATTGTGGAATTTGCAGGTTTAAATCCCAGCACTGGTTGTTGACACATGCCTATCTTTTAACCGAATGGTTGACTGCATCACAGACAAAACTTTGTGCAATTGAAACACACCACACATATAGTCACATACACTTCCAAGACTAGCACGTGAACACACAAACCTTAAGATTGGTCTCCCCATCGAGGCTAGCTGTTGTGATATGACAGGTTCCGTCTGCACGGTCTGAAGACAGCAACACCAAGTCTGCTGGGAACGTCTCATCTTTAGCCACACGAACAATGTCCCCCACCTGGACACATAACACACAATCCTCCGTATTAGATTGAATCTTTCATTTCTGGTGATAGCATGATGCCTAGCTGTGGCTAGGTAAACATTATCAAACATACTTGGCAAGCTTGAGAGGATAATTTACGGTTTGACTAAAGAACATGCCATTTAGGTGGCGTCACACTGGCTACAGACATGCCAATCACAGTGCATTTGAAGGCTGACCTGAGAGGATCTGTGTGCAGTTATAGGCACATGCTAATGTGTGGACTCCAAGTATGCAAATAAATCAAAAAGGGTCACTATGATAAGTCAGGACTTCAGGAAAACAATGAACAAATAATGACAACCTAGTCCAAGGAATACAGGGTATTTGTACTTACTTACTGTATGTTACTATGAAAAAAAAAAAAAAAAAAAACCAAAACAGTCATGTCTGTCACATTGTGAATTCCACATTTTTTTTGCAATCCTAACATATAGAACAATAATCTTTTCACTGATATCTTCTTATGTTACCTGTCTATACAATGTAATTTTACAGGAGCACCACTAATACCAAGCTATTTTAGAAGGTGGACGTTTTCCCCAGTTAACAACAGATTAACATGCATTGCTTAATAGGCTTTGGTGGAATTACTGTCCTGTTCTTTCTTACAGAGTAAAGACTTGAGTTTGAATAACTGGGATAATAATGTCCTTTTAGGATATAGTTTTTCCATCTTACCCTGATGTTTTTAGATCTTGTCTGGACCAGACTTCCACTGCGAACCACAAACACTGGAGCCCCATTCACCTCATTGTCTGCCTTGTGTCTCAGCCAATCCTCATAGCCCTGCAAAAAATATTTCAATAACCAACAAAATGTATCAGCTGACAGATGTCAAATTTATAGTGTAATACAGCATTATTCATTAACAGAGGTGACACAGTGAGGATGCTGCTTAAGTAAATCGAAACACATTTTTATATCCATACCAATAGTCACATGTTGTTGACTATGACAAATGTAACTTTAAGTATCTGCATCTATGTTAGTTCCACAATTTCAGCCCAACAAAGAGGAAACTGTTGTGTGCTTGTGTTCCCACCTGTTTTATCGCAGTTACTGTGATCACAAAGAAGAGAGGCAGACCACTGGTGACTGGGGAAGTCGGGGTGTCTATCATTAACTGGAAAGATAAATACACAGGAGGGGATGCAGAGGACAACAAATGGCAGTTTGGTGAGAGAGAGAAAAAAAAAAAAAATCAGTGATACCAGTTAGACATTTGTGTCAAACAGGAAACCCCTATAACTTCCGTCAAAGCTCAACTGTCAGTTCTTTCATACTCACACAAAACAAGGTGAAAGTCAAAATCTCAAAGGCAATATATACTGGCCGAAACATTTCAGCTTTTCCAACTTGATGCAAGTCAAAGAATAACCATTTGTTTAGAAAGATTTATACTTAGTGGTTTACAATAATTTTAACCAAAACTGCAGTGACAAAGAGGGAAAGAGAATGAGAGGAGATGAAGTATAACAAACATCCTGGTCTCTTTGCTGCACTGTATATAACATGTGGTGGAGCCACTCTGCCACCAGGGTGACCTAGATAAAACATTTCTTGCAGACTAGGTTAGAGGTAAGAGGCACAAAACACAGAAGCGCAGTGTTATCTCCTCTGAGTATTTCATTACTAAATGCACTGCATTTTAGTGACTTGAACTAGATCTGCTCCCTGGTATGTGACTGAACAAAAAAATATGAGCCAAAACTCTTTACATTCAAAGTCGATGTGATTTACATATATAGATTAGCTGTAATAGGGAAACAATCATCTATCTTTTAATATACAATAAAAATGACAATGACACACAGTTGTGTGACTGATGCAGTTGATGCTAAGCTAGCGCTAAAGAGCACCACAAAATGCAGCAATGCTTAACCAAAGGCACTTTGGAAGAAAACTTTAGGAAACTGGATATAAAACTTTTATATTTCAGAAATAAAACTACTGTAAATCGTTTATGCGGAATAAAATGTACTCATAAACTCATGTACTCGGATATGGATGTACACAACAGAATCAGACGAATTAGTTAAAATTTGGTTTACAAGAAAACGTATCAGGGTCATTTTAAACAAGATGCACCAAACAAACATTAATTTTTAACTCTAATAATACATTAATTAATCTAACTAAATATAAAGTTCAAATTGGCTATCTAAGAAACTGTCGCATCATTGTGCTAAGATCTGATTTGCTAATCGGAAACTTTAACTTCACATAACAAGCTGAGTGGGTGAAAAGAAAGCCATTTTAGTCAGAGCTTTGGCTTCACTACACAGGGCCAAATAAAGAGTGAGGCCTAAAAATTTGAAAGCCAAATCCTCCTTCAGCACAGGCTGACTGATGCACAATGAAGGGCTAACGCCTAGAGCTGCCAGTAAAGACACACGTATTACTTAATGTGTGGTGTCGTTTTAGTACAAAGGCAAGGCTGTCTCTCTACTAGTCCCTAGAAGTCGATGAGTCACTCAAGCACACATACATTTGTATTTCGGGCAGGTCACACTTGACACGTCACCACTTGACTGAGAAAAACATGTATATGCAATACGGAGCAGTGAATATTTGTGCATTTGTGAGTGTCATTACCTGTACAAGGAAGATAATGAGAAAATAGAAGTTGGCTATCCTTCTGAACTGCTCAAACAGATTCTTGGGGACAAAATTCCAAATTGTGTACTGAAAAAGAGAAAAAAAAAATAAAAAAAAAAAATCAAGATTTGGTGTTTAGTAGAATAGGACAAGGATGAAGGATTTTTAAGCAGTGTATTAAATGGTTTAAAAACCCATATTTAAGACATTTTTAGAAACATTTGGTTTACTAGATGATACTGTATGAGAACAAGTAGTATATATATTAACCAATGGGACAGTCATATTGACCTATTTCTGAATCACAGTATTAAAATGACTTCAAAATTACTGCATAAATGGTCACAGCAAATTCTCTGAATAAGTTGTTAAGGATGATTAAAGGATGTTAAATTGGTTTTGCATAACAAAAAAAAAAAAACCAAACATGTTTAACATTGTTTTTCTAATCATCCTGACTGATGGAAATACAACATCAAATAAATACATTAGCATCTTAAAATTTGAGGACATGATTTTGATGTTACATGAAAAAACAAAGCTACGATCTATAGATTAAGTTAGAATGAGAAGTTAAAATATTTTCCAGTACAGAACTTCAGTACCTCTTTGGCATTTTGTACTAGAGCTGGTACAATTTTATTGTCTTTGAAATACAAATTGCCTCGTACTGATGGGCTAACATGAAAAACACCATTGGGAAAACTATGGCCTCGAACAACATTTGGTACCTTGGATGAAATGATTCTGTTGTCAGCAAAGCGTTGTGGTATGTAGTGGCCATGCTGGGGGAAACGGTTTGCTACATAAACCGTCCTGGTCTCACTCTGATGAGGTGGGTCAAAGCCCTGAGGGGATAAAGTAAATAAGAAGAATATTCAGGAAGGAAAGGTCATGAAAAAATGATTACACGTGCAACAAGTCTTAACACATCCTTCAAAGCCGACACGTCACTCTTGCCCCACTACAAATTAATTAATGGTTAAAATAATTAAAGCCATTGTGGCACTGACATAAAATTTGGCAAGCTGTGGTAATTGGATGACAAGTGGCATTTAGGGGAACCAAGAAAACAATTTACATTTGTCAATTTGAAACAGAAATCAGGTATAGTCTGCAAATCATCTGGTTGGTAAATGAGGGGTTGTTGACATTGTTTTCATCGAATGTCAGTCATTTTCCCTCCATTAAGTTGGAGACCAAAACAGACAGATGCATTTTTTATTAGACTATATCAAAACCATTTCCATCACTATTAATGTTGATTTTTTCTTATTTAGTTCAAACCCCAACCAACTGCTATTGCTAAGAAGGATAAATCAATTACACACAAACATTTGTATACCTTGTATGACATCAGTCTAACACGCATGCACATAGGAATGTATCTGGGACACGTCACACATTCCCATAGTCACTCTCTTCAGGGACACATGTAAACTCTTACTGCAGTTCAGTCTCACTCTCTGAGGCTCTCTATCTTCTGCTGCTGCTTTCTTATTGCTTTCTCAATAAATGCACCATATCTAACAATAATATTAAACAACAGTAAATCTTCACTTTCTCACCTGAACATACATACTTACAAATCCTATTTGCTCTTACAGTTACTTCAGGTTTAATTCACAAAATTCACATAAATTGTCTTTTACTCAGCATGCTTTGTAACATCAGGCTTTGCACAAGCCCATTTTCTCATGACTTGGCAGAATATCGTTTTAGGAATGAAACCAGTACATTGAGAATTTTCCATTTCTGCTAATCCATTCAAAAGATTAACATGCAATGAAGTTTGTGAGACAAAAGTGTGAATCTAAACTCATCTGTTCAGTTAATTACTAAATTGCAGGTATAGATACAGTACATGTATACAAGAACCAAACTAGTTTAACCAGTGCACCGACTCAGTTAATTATGGCAAACAATTTCTCAATTCAGTGTGAATAACTGACTGGGGAAACACAGCGATCAAAGGAATTTATATGTTTCCAGTAAATGAATGAACTATGGATTGAACTTCTCAGTGTACACAATATTCCTGCACAACCCTGAACTTTGTCATTAAAAAATAAAAAAGGTAAGTCAACTAAGCATATAAATATAAACCATGGTACAACCATTGTTTCATCAGGCTCACAGAGTACTATAGCCATAACTTGCCCAACATAATAGGAACATGCACAATACTACCATAGTTTTTTTTTTTTTTTTTTACCCAGTGAGTGAGGCAATTATACTTAAACAGACATTAAGTAACAGAGGATTTAAATCAGCCTACATGTACCAATTGCAGACAGTGACAGCCAGGAAGAGAGATTTGTAAACCAGAACTGCCCACATCTAAAAAAGTAATTGTTGAGTCACGAGCACTAATCAATGAGCTACTGCATCTCTGCAGACAGATTATGGTCATCACATCAATTATCATTACAGTTGGTTAATCATTAATCGTTTTGTGCATGGTACCTTAAGTTAGCTTAACTGCTGGCAAAGAACAGACAAAATTGTTCTATGTAACTACAACAAAGATGTGGCCTTGTGAAATTAAAGGAAGTATTTTACCCAGCGTGTCTGTAAACACTGCAATGCAGCTTCAGCAGTCATTGTTGCAACCCTAGTTCTGTCTTTGGTGTTTGGTTAAGGAGATTTCTCACTGATAAGTTCAGTTTTAAGAGTTGCTGGAACATCCTGCTGAACTCGTAACTGAACATTAAGGAGAACAATAATACATAAGACTAATTTCATCCAGGGTCGTTTAAAGTTCATAGAGCTACAGAACAAGATCAAAATTGCCTGACATGTCAAAATGCTGCACTGTATATAGGATCTATCACCATCAGCAAACAGTGAAGTAACCAAGTAGGCTAATATGTGGTCCAGCTAAATGTTTTAAACACACATCAAAGAATCTATGCAAGACCATGTTATTCTTCATGTGATTTGGATATGAATGCCAGTGCTGCTAGAGATCTCAACTCACACAGAATGACAGTAGAGAAATGTCATAAGTGTGAGGTTATTCAGTCATGGGTGACCTGTTGTGAGTAGGAAATGATTCCAATAGCTATTTCCATTTTGGATCCAATTCTAACATCAGCGATTTATTTCAATGATATTCACTGAATGACAAAGAATAAGAATTAATATAATTTTAAAGTGCTGTGCTGCAGTCACAGCACAGCACTTCACTGAGGGGCACACGCAGCAAAAGGAAAAATTAATCAGGAGAGGGTTAATGAATATCACAGAGCCATGATACAATATGTGCTGAAAGCTCTAAAGCCCTTTAGCACAGCAGACTGTCAGTGGTTTAGGTCTGATACTCCCATGCTTGTGCCGGGACAATAAATCACATCATAAGGTTCTTAAATACTAAGCTATACTTTGAAAATAATTTTCAAAACAAAAACTGTACATTTTTTAAACTTAATAATAATTCACCATAAAATCATGAGTTAAAACCTGAGCATTTGCTCCTCTTGAGGTAGCATACATTAAATGGCAATAATAATCCACAGTGTCTTAAACACAATTATTCTCACCCATAATACTCCAATCAGACAATTACATGTTCCATAAACAATGCCTTGTTCTATTTCACTTGAGGAGGAACTATTTCTGCACTATTTTCACAGGAGGGAGAAACATTTAAATCTCCAAAACAAAGGACTCAGAACGAACACACGCGCACACGCACACACATACACACAAAGAAAATTGACAGACTAACACAGCCACTACTCATTACATACAATTTCACTCAATTCAGTTGCTGTACTCTGATGCCGTACAGCAAGTCATGAAAATAGTCTTTACAGCCCTGAGTCATTGATTTCTATATGCAGATATTACACAAGTAAGAGCAATTTCTGACTTATTTAAAATCTCAAATGTTCTTGAATAGCAGTACGCATTTAAGGACAGAATAAGGAAAGACCTAAACTAATGTCTAGACTCTCCCTGGAAATAACAGAAGACTCACAAATATAATAGATTCAGTGGGGATTTAAAAAAAACTATTAGTAGCTCCTATTAGGGGCACTTATGACCATTTCATTAAGTTCACCAATGAGGGGAAACCAAGTAGAAGCTGTTTTTCATTTTTTATTTCCCCTATTAATTTTATACCAGTCACTTAACAAAAGACAGATATAACAAGCAGCAGATAAGTTGAAGGAGGATTTCAAAGCTTTCAAACTAATGACACTGTACCGAGTGGGAAACTGAATATCGGGAACATAGCCATGTTTAACCTAGGTATATCACACATTCTGTGACTGAACTTTTACAGATGTTCACATTGGCCTGTTATGGGCCATAATAGGCCCATTCTTAACTTTTACTGGTGGGGTTGAAATTAAAATAAATACAGCGAGTACAATAAGTACAGCCACACCTACCTTTTTGTAAACATTCTGGGCAACTGAAAGCATTATTTTGTCCCATAAATCTC
This sequence comes from Mastacembelus armatus, assembly GCF_900324485.2. NCBI lineage: Eukaryota > Metazoa > Chordata > Actinopteri > Synbranchiformes > Mastacembelidae > Mastacembelus > Mastacembelus armatus. Next base: position 4,206,147 of record NC_046636.1, on the reverse strand, counting down.
ATGCCACTATCAAATTGTAGGCTAACAGGTAATTACTTGCTACATAAAGCCTACAGATCTCATATTGGCTTGGGGAACTCATTGCCCTCAACAATGGCTGGGCAACAGAATAATGCATCACAACCAAGACAACGCACTGACTGGCACTATACACTATGGGGCATTTAATGAAATGGGATGAGCAAATCAGAAAAGGAAAGAGGGACAGGATGGTCACCCAAAGAGCCATGACAAAAATACTGCAACACTAAGAGGTAGAGAGCAATAGACTGTTAGTAGGTGCAGTGGGTGTTGGTTTTGATGGTATTAATGATGACACAGTAACACAAACATGACCACAGGCATGGCAAACACAAACGTAACATGTGGCATGAAATGGACACCTGGGAAAATAACCATAGTTGATAAAGAAAATAGGCTAGGATATCAGATGCAATATTACTTTATTATATTTGATAATTCGGACTGGAGCTGTTATATCTGAGAATGATCCTGATTGAGGCTGTAAACATGTAGGACAACTTGTTAGCTGAACAAACTAAGATATGCAGTAATTGAAATGCTATAAACACCAAATAACATGTATGCATGTTGTATGGTATATGATCCTGTCAAATTCCCACTTCATCACACAATAGATTTCTTTTTATGTCACTCAGGCATAAAATCCACTTTCAGAAACTGAAACTTAAAACACTTGTAATTCAAGTGCACCAAAAATTTGATGACCTCAAGACTTGTTTTGTTTATTCAAAATTACACTGTAATTTCCATAGTTTGGTAAAACAGTTTCAAGTGACTGTTTTGAAGATTCACCTCTCTACTGTAAAACATTCAAACAATATCTAAAAACACATATAAGCCACGTTAAGTCTTGCTGCAGAAAAGGTTATCAATTTTGAAGTATGCCTCAAAACACAAACGTGCCTCAAACCTAATGTAATGGAAAGGACTATATGAATGTGGTGAATTCTTGCACTAAACAGCTGCTATTCAGCAGGGAGATCATTCTTCTCACATAGCTTGAACATGTGAGTTTGATTTTATGCCATATGGAATGGACCACATTTATAAAATGGTCCACAGAAAACTGGTCACTAAACTGCAGTTTGTGACGATTGACATTAAAAGCTTTCTATAGTGCTAATTAGCCCCCCACCCCCCACCCCCTCTAATGTGGACCAGTGTCACAAGAAAGAAACTGATAAGAAATGTGTGACTGAATAAATATCGCTGCTTTAAGTCCCACCTGACACCAAGGTCAGACAAATGTCCACGGACAAACTTTTTCATTAGGCCTGTTGCATTAATACAGTATGCATTTTAATTAACTTTTAATTAAATAGACAGGCCAGTTATATGAGAAAGGTCAAATGAGCCAAGCCATGATGAACTAGAAGAAATTTCACACACCTATAGACACAAGTTCTCTAAAGAGCTCTTTTTAAAAAAAAAGTGAAGTCAAAAATGAAAGTAAAATCAGCAAGAAAACATTTTGTACACAATGACAAACTCAGCAAGAGTAAAAGTAAGGGGGGGTGAATAAGCAATGGGAGCTCAGTTACATTTGATTAGATAAATACACTGACTATAGTGGCATCAACAGTTTGACAGGGATGTGACTATTCTCATAATATGCACTCACTCACTCACTCACTCACACTCATTGACTGCATTCCATTCAAAATGGGCTTGTCTTCCTCACAGGTCATACCATTCATTCATATCGTGTATCAATGCAGGTTCTTATCTAAACTTTCAACCCTACTATAACTGGCGTTGCCACAAAAATCCTGAAACCAAGCATGGCAGAAACACAAAGCATTCATCTCCAACACATATTAGCTATACATTAGCCAAAAAACAAGAAATCGTATTGCAATCTAATATTTCTGCTTAGTGATCTTACATAATTCCGTATGTGTTGCTTCTTCAGTAAAGATATAAAGGCACAATGAATGAAAGTATAAAAACAACGAAAACCCACTGAATGAGGTGTGCCCAAACGTTTGACTAATAGTTAGCTAGTCAAACTAATCAATCTAAAACCGCTGACGTTAAATTTTAGCCAATGCTTTCAGAGCTATGTAAAAATATCAATCAAAACAGAAAGTTATTGTGTGCAAATCAAAAAGAGAGGTTAACGTAACTAGTGTCAAGCCGTAATGCTCCAGAGCTGAGTGTCTTAGCTAAAAGTTTACTCTAGAAAAAGTGTTAGCAACGTGAGTTAATTACCATTAACTAACTTAGTTAACTAAAGTATTCAGCCCATTATAAACGATGCGGGTGTGGTTAACACGCTAACTAGCAAAGTTAAAATCAACTCATATGTAAACTTATCCCTGCTGTGTTTGTGCTTAGGACCTAACTAGTTACCTTAACGTTAGCTAACATGTTAACCTGCTGCACTGTACACCTGACAGCCAACAATGTTTAACTCACATCAGCTAATTAGCTAGCTTAGCTTGCTAAATGTTATTCCAATAAAGTTCATAAAGCTTTCCGTGAGCTCAGCTTTCTATCGAATGAATGTTGTGGTCAGCTAATGAAGGCAAGCGTTTTGAGGAAGGCGCAGAAGAGCAGTTTTACCAGCTGCTGTCGTATCCACCGTAGCATCCTTACAAAATACGGTCGAAGTAGCCAGCTAGCCCAGCGCTAGCAACCAGCTACTTCAGCGGAGCCTGATCATAAACAAATCCCCCAGAAGGCAGCTCTTCTAGGTCGCATTACGCGACACATTCATGCGGTGTAACTGTGCAGAAAAATAGACCCATTCCGCGGTAATGTCAGACCAGCGTTTCCCAATAAAAGTGACAGATGGCTGGCCACAGAGTCCCAACGAGCTCCTCTACATCTCTGCTCTGCCACGATCAGCTTCCTCCTGCCAGCACACACGATGAGCAGACCCTGACTGCTCTCTAGCGACCACTCAGTGTTATATTTACAGAGCATAAATAATTTGCTTTGAAGGATTTATGAGGCATGTTGTTTTTCATGATAAAGGTTCAGTTATTTACTCTTAAAATAGATAGATAGATAGATAGATAGATAGATAGATAGAAGAAACTATATAAGAAATTAAGTGTATGTGAAACCTTAAAAACATATACAAAAAGATCTATACAATGTATACATATCTTTGCAGTTTTATTGTGCAAATGGGGGGGGGGGTCTAAGACACTAATTCACAGACACTGTTTATAGTGTATAAAGAATAAAGGTGATAAAGGTGGATAATGAAAGAATCAGTCTGAATTACCAAATGGCCAAAGCAGATACATCCTCCAGCAAGTCAAACTGACAAAGGCAACAGAACATCTGAAGATCCTTCAAACTTACAATAGGTACATTTTGAAAATGGGTAATGTTTATTGGGTAGATCACACATGATTTCATGTGTTGTTACACTTGTATTTTATATTAAAGTTTGTCTTGTGCTCACAACCAACACCATATATACTGTAGATGTATACATTATAATGCCACGGTGCTATTAAAATGCAGAGTAATCATTTCAGTGCACTATACACAGTACACACCAAGGGTCCTGAGTCATATCTAGACTGCTTACTAGGTACTTTTTAAACTGGTGAATACAGACTGACATTCAATCAGCAGAGTGCAGACTTAAATGGATTTGCTTTCTCCAAGTAAGACATCTTAAGCCAAAGAGAATTAGTTTCTTATCTCCTGGGGCATGTTCTAACCAAACATGAGCTGAAAAATGAATCCCTTTCACACTCATTCAAGGACCTTTGCTCTATCAAGTTCTCTCATTTTGTTTGAATGACTGTGTATCTCCTTTTTAAAAAACTGTGGACATACCCATGCTTAACAAGACATGAAATAGTATTCCAACAAAGCAAATGTTGTAGGTGGATAGAGGATGTGTTTGCCATTTATCCCTTTCTCCAAATCTCTCAGTGATGTTATCCAGTCCTTCTGTTCAAGGATTTCTTTTGTAAGCCATCTCACGTAAATTGAGATCATCCTAATATCAGTGACTCTCTCCCAGTGAGACTTGGCTGTTGTACATCTCAGTCGGTCAATAATGTATAGCCAGGAGATGATCCCAGGCAGGGACGATGAGAAATGCTTATACTCTTGAAAATCTAACTAGGTGCCTACAAGCATTGGATGTATTGCTTTCTATATTTCTTCAATATGATGTATTTAATTGAAGAGATGTTTCCATCAATGGCATGAGAAGCAAATGGCAAATGATAATGACCTGGTCTAGTCAATGAGTTCCAGTAGCTATATTTAGAGCAGAGTAGCTGCAGCTGCCCATCAGTTTTTCCTCTCTTTCTGGCCTCTTCAATGAAAAAGTAAATAATACAAACATATTTACATGTTTTTGCATTGCTTCAAATTGTCTCACATTTGCTCCTTAAGGTGCTAGCACAACTCAACTCTCCACCACCCAAAGCCTTTTCTTTCTAGCCTTTTCCACTGTGAAAGCATTTTTAAAGACCAGAAAAAAACAGTGAAGCTAAGCCAAATGCCACTAACATGCATTTATCTTTAGGATTAACACAGCTGTATGCCACCCTGTTAGTCAGCAGAGTGGGGCACTGACAGTGCCACTATGCTTGCAGCATCTTTCAACATTCACTCATATGCTACACGCGATCACCAGTGTCACATGCCATATGGTGTGACGTTTCTGCTATGTATTCAGCAAAAGCAGAAATGTTACAAAGTCATCTTAAAAAGGCAGCTTTACTCTGCAAATCCTGTTGGTAATCCACTATCTGTCTGTGCTTGTAGCCCGTGTGATCCCAAAGCCCAGCAGTTCTACCCATGTGACTGTCAGGGTGTAATCTCTAGGATACACTGATTTACGTAATGCCACAACATCTGGGAGCTCCGTTTTCACAGCTGGATTCTATACAGTACATTGGTTAGGCAGGGATGAGCATGTTGTTGGTGTTAAGATGAAAATCTTACATCTGTACATGTCAACTTTTCAGGGAAAATTCTTACCTGTAAACGCTGTAAGAAGAAATGTCCTGAGTTAGAAGGTTACAGGGCAACTAAAAAAGAGTGATGTTTTGTTTAAACCAGATTAAGCTTCCCCTATAACACAATCCATCTGTTTGGAGTTTAAAAATAGCCAGCTTCACTATCTCTTGTGCAATACTCAACAGAATTATTCCTGGTTGTTTATGTCTTCAAATCATGTAACACACATTAGCTTAAACATTTTGTATTTATTTATTTTATGCCTTGTGAAGCATAGCGCAGATCATCTACCGCAGTCACGTACAGCTGCTATCATTTGAAATGCTGTATGCTTAATGCACATCTTTCTTCCTCAGACAGGAACACGCTGGCTAGTGATCCGTAATGCCCTTGATGTCTGTCATGGAAATGGATAGCAATGTGCCAGATAAACTCTGGCTGCTTTCCAGATTTTATATAGAACTTAAGTTCACTGATGCTTCAGTCTTACAAGTGCTGTACTGTGGACAAACAGGATGATATTATTTATTGTCCTGCATTTTGAGGATAAAACCTGTTTGGCCTATACACTGACCTATACACTGCACATCATTTGTATGTTTGCATGTGTCATGCAAGGTATAACAATTTACATAACTTTAACTTTATTTTGACTAAGTAAGATATTTATTCATATAACTAGGAAATGAAATGGTAAAAATGTGTGTATTTTTGGAGATTCCTACAGTATTGTCCTTTTAAATATATATCAGAAAAACTACACAAATCAACACCAGACCATACTTGAGATCACAGTAAATTCATAAGATATGAATATACTACACAGCACAAAATGAGACTCATGGCATGAGTTTTGGTGCAAGAGAAACAATGACTTGTTATTGACATTATATATGTGTAGTACATATATATATATATATATATTGAGGTCAGCAATATTGCACAATTCTATAAGATGGAATATTTCTTTGATGTGATTTTGAAATATGGCTGTCAACTTTAGATTTTCAAAAAATCAATATTAGTCTCTCTCTCTGCTGTCAAAATGATTCATTCATGGACTTATAGCTTACATTGGTTTATATATTAGGGAAATGCTTCTCGACTCATCTAACTAATGTCCATTAGAGTCTGCTTTCCTTTGGCATAAAACTAAAGCATGACTTTCCTAATATTCCTCATTTCCTCTCCTCTCCTCTCCTCTCCTCTCCTCTCCTCTCCTCTCCTCTCCTCTCCTCTCCTCTCCTCTCCTCTCCTCTGCTCTCGGTCAGTGTGTATGTCTCAGTATTGGACTCAGTTAATCCATCAGGCATGTTTAACTATGCTGTGGCTGATCCTCTTGGTAAATACAGCAGCACTAAGTGGCTTTCAATCATTACCACCAAGTATCCCCAATAACACTAATAGGCTTAGGACAAGTTCCCGCTTTCTCAGCCCAGACACCGACTCTCTGTGAAATGGTTGCTTGCTCAAGTTTCAGCTACCACTTTGTATGTGTATATATTAGTGTCTGTCTTGTTGAATTAGCATGTTTATCTGTCTCTGTGAGGAGCAGGAGTCCAGGGAGACATGGCTAACATGGTCGCCCTGTTGCTTAGAGAAAAAGAAATAAATGGATTATCTCTTAAATTGAATGGCTGAATCAATACAAATCGACCATTAGTCTTGCAAATAAATAAATAAATACAATTAAACTCTGTTTTCCAAATTACAACAAGGTATAAAGGCAAACAAACAAGTGTGTTTATTGTAGATTTCAGGATGTTGAGCTACAGACTTCAAGAAAGGCAGCAATGGGTGTTACCTGTATTCAAGATGTTGTGAATCCAAAGGTTTTCCTTTTTAATGGCACAAGTTAGAAGCTAATATCTGATATGTGGTGTGAGTCTCCCTCTTGTGGACAAACAGAGATGTTATGACTGTAGGACAATTTGTGGTAATACGTTTTGTATAGTGTAACAAATAAGATATTAAAAGCTGTGACCTACAAAATTAAAATGTTTTAGATTGAATGTTCCTACGTGTGTGACACCAGCTTAATCAGCTACTTAAGATTCCTGAGCTTGGCCAGAACTGGGTGAATCACTACAGCTCCACTGCTCCACTGAATCACTGCTGCTCCACAGTTATGTGTATGTCAGTTGTTCACTGTCTAGGTATTCATGTGTGTGTGTGTGTGGCCAGGTGGGTGGCATTGGGTTTCCTAAGGAGCTACTAATCCTTCACCTAACACCCCGACCTCCTTACTCTGTGACCCGGAGGAAGACAGAGGGAAGGCAACTCTTCATCCACTTCACTGGACCTGGTCATGGATGACAAATTGTGTGTGTGTGTGTGTGTGTGTGTGTGTGGGTGTCTGTGTGTATATGTGCATATGTGTGTCAAATGGATCAACGCTGAATGGACATGAATCTTCATAAATAATCCATATACACTGCAGAGGGTGACTTATGGTTTTTGGTGATGAGATACTTTGCTATTCCCAAATGCTTACTGCTTTCCAACTTTCCTTCATTTCTACCAGAACGATCAGCTGCTTGAAAACACAAACTTTTGCCCCTACACACTCAAACATATATATCTTCAAAGAGGTTTGGTTAAGGTTTGGAGGGTATAGATGAAAGCCCGTATGTGATGTTAGTTCACTGTTTTACCTCACAAATCCAGAGTTGAGTTATAGAAATTTAGCAATACAAGCTAAATTTTTTGAAATTGTGCAAATGCAAAACCTCAGAGCTTCATGATTCATCAGAATTTGCACATGATACAGCAAAATACTGCCCATGTAGTTACACAGTTTTTGAGCCAATAATCAAACTTACAAGCAGAGTTTACCAGCAGTCTGAGGACTGACAATGATGCCTGCGTAAACGTGTCTATAATAAGTAGTGATAAAGCCTCCAGAGTCTACCACACATTCATTCTCTTCTTGATGAAGTGTGTGTGTTTGGTATTGAGTTACTGTGGTAACACTGTAGCTCACAACATTCGCCGGCCTGTGTAAATAAGTTTGCATGTGTTTGATGTTGCCATGGTAACTCTGGCCCCTGCCGACCTTGGCCTTTAGGGCCCCTATCCTCTTTCTCTCTGTCTTCTGCTCTTGGCTCTGCAGCTTGTGACTGGCTGAGCTGCAGCTGCTTTGGATTGGTTTGTCTATATGGGTTCAGACATGCTCAGTGGCACCTGGTTTGTTTTAGCAGACAGCTAGCTTAGTGATAAATTATTTCTGCGTAGGTAGTGGTGGGGGAAGTACTGAGATCCTTCACCAATCAAGGTAAAATGTCCTGTTAAAACCAAAAGGTCCTGCATTCCTAATTTTATTGAATTAATTTAACTGCAGAGGTATTATCAGCATACAATTTAAACTGTAGTACACATTGTGCAGATCAGCCCCTTTCAGAATGTTTATTATATCATTAAGTACCATCCTAGAGTACTGATGAGGCATTAACCTGAAAGTAGTATTTTAACATCAAATCAGGTTGAGAGGGAGCTGATAGTTCCTACTTTAAATACTTTTACTTGATTTCACTCTGTTTTAATGCCTCATCTTCATAAAATGATCATCTGTAAGTAAATGTAAAATATAGTGGTGTAGACGTATACTGTAGCATTAAATGGAACTGTATAAACACCTCAAAATCACCTCAAAATTGCATACTATTGCATAGTTTTATTGTAATTGTGTGATGCAATGGACAGCCAGGTCAAAAGTGTGGATGTGCAAGTGTATATATGTGTGTGAATGTTATCAGGGAAACCTCTGGTTGAACTCTGAATGGATCGTGCAGATGCAAACAATGGCAGTGGGTGCAAGTGCATATGTGTGGGGAGGACTTAGCCAACATCACTGTCATCAATCGTACCTGTTGCGTGAGACTTAGAGAATTTTCTGTCCATATCTGCATCATGTATGGCTTCACTGATCAAATAATGCAAAATACACAATGACTAGCTTTTCATGGTGAATTGTAAAACTCATGATACAGTATGACCCTGCATAGACACATGGCTTAAATTTAACATCCTTGCTACCTCAAAGGCCTTTGCAGCCTCCATGCCTGAGGCAGTAAACCTTTCTGTCCATCAGCGATTATAAGCCTTCTAATAGTTCACTCTGTTTAAATGACAGGGCTTTCATCTTTCTGTCTGCCCTCTCTAGCTACATGACTTTAATGGCCCTGACATCATGTAAGCCATAGCAGCTGGCTGTTTGGGTGTGCATGTGTGTGTGTGTATGTGTGGATGAACAGGGAGTTGTTGATACCTGCATGATGGTGTGGCTCTAATCCATGTTTGTTCTGCTCCAGCACTAGAAGAGAATGTCCCACACACACACTCATAGCACACCTGCAGCCTAACACACACACACACACACACACACACACACACGCTGACCTCAAATGGGTTGTTCTTTACATTCATGATGCATAACAAGTAGAAGTGGTTAATACATCCTGTTTGTGCAGAAGTAGTTATTTTTTTATCATCAGACAGTGTTCTGATCTTCAGTATCTCAGTACCAACATATAGTATTTTACAATGTATTGTCATAACAGATCACTTATTGTACTTGAAATATACTAAAAGATTTATGTATTTTCAGATTCCTTGAACTCACAAAGATCAATATCAGCAAAAAAGAATGACTGTTGCAAGAACATAAAATCTTATTTTATCATTTACTGTTAAATTGCATTATTTTTTTGTACTTTCACCCTAACCTACAATGACTCATTAAAGTCTCACTAATGTCTGGGAATTGAGACATACATACCAGTCAGTCAGTAGGCTAATCTAAGAGAGAGGCAGAGAATAAGGGGAAAGACCACCAACATAGTAAAGAAGTCTATCTAAAACTGTGTGTGTGACTGACAGAGCAGTTATCGCTCCACAGCTTTGATATGAGACTGAGTTTGAGCTGAAGTGGAAAGATTTGCACAGTTCGTTTCACAACTTTTCTTATCTGCACTGACTGAAATAATGTCTGATATTACCATTAGTTCTCCTGCTGTGTATGTGCATATAAGTAAGTGTGCCAGTATGCACAAAATGAAAGAATTTAAGTGTTAGTATGCATTAAATCCATAGAGAGAACTCATATGAATGAGGGAGGACATACTACTACTACTAACTGATATTGATAATTAATGATAACAAATATTTATCATACATAAAAGATTTGTTTGTTTTCTGATTTGTAGCACATGATAATACTTGAGAGGACAACAGGGACAAAAAGACTTACTCAAATTGCTGGGGTCAGATTTATTGCACAGTGTGGTCTGGACAAATTACCTTGCTAGGAAGTAATCTGACCATATATATGGCAGAGACAGACTGAATGACAGTTCCAGGTCAAATCTGACTGTAGAGTTTGCAAGCTGATTACTAATCAGTGCCTGCAACATAATTAGCTGAACCAAGTGACAAAACAAATGTTAGTTGCTAATATATTACTTTTTAGTTTGAGGAGAAAAAAAGGGGGAAAAAACATTTTTAAATATCATTGTAGAAAAGCAACATAATATACCTCTATATAAAAATTCAATAATTATATGTATACTAATAACTTGAATAACAAAATAATATTAATGGTTTAGTATAATGTGGCAGCATGGTGGATGAGTGGTTACCACTGTTGCCTCACATCAAGAAGGTTCCTGGTTTGAAACCCATCAGGGGCCTTCCTGTGTGGAGTCTGCATGTTCTCCCTGTGCTTGTGTGGGTTTTCTCCAGGTACTCTGGTTTCCTCCCACAGTCCAAAAACATGTATGTCAGGTTGATTGGTGACTCTAAATTGCCCATAGGAGTGAGTGTGAGTGTGTGAGGTTGTTTGTCTCTATGTGGCCCTGTGATGGACTGGTGACCTGTCCAGGGTGTCCCCCTGCCTTTGACCTGAAAAAGAGTTGGGATAGGCTCCAGCAGATCCCTGAGACCCTGGTTAAGGAATAAGCGGGTAAAGAAGATGGAAGCATGGTTTAGTATAATTAGGTATTTGGAGGAAGTGCTACATTTATAGTGCCTAGGTGACTTTTCATAATAAATTCCTTTTGACTGGCTGGCACAACAAATTAATTCCTAAAGTCTTTACTAGCTTCCTTAATTCCTTAATTTTATTGATGCAACCTGGTTTAGTTAATCACCAGGTAGAAAGAATTTATACACAGATGCATATTACATTTTTGAAGTGCTGATAAAACCCAATCCAGATTATTTACTGTAGATGAAAAGTTAGCGATGGAGTGGTCAATTGCCTGATCTTTTCTCTCTGCTACATACGGAGTCAGGTGTGTTTTTGGAGGCAGACAGACCAGCATGTTTATCTAAAGTCTCTATCAGGCACAGACCAAACATTTGCCTTACTGGCTTATCACTATTTCCCTCTTTTCCCCTCTGTCCCTCTTTTTACCCCCATATCTTTTCTTCTGTAGAGGCAGCATGCCGCTGAGCACCCACAGCTATTAAATTCAAAGCAGGAATCAAGGGGGACAGGGGCCTTTGAAAGCGTCTGTATATACGTGCGTGTCTTTGTGTGTGTGTGTGTGTGTGTGTGTGTGTGTGTGTGTGTGTGCGAGGTCAGCCTCAGACGAGTCAAATATTTCACTGGTCTCACTTAAGTAAATAATACTTTCTTATCTTCAGGTTGTTTTCAGTGATTAATTCAGTATGAGTGTGTCAAGAATGTGTTGGCTGGTGTTTGACTTATGGCATATTTAATTTAAAATGAATGGATCAGGGTATATTTTTATTTATACATGCATCATATCCTTTATTGTGTTCTCTGTATGAGTTCTCTATAAAAGATTTTTTATGTTTGTGGCATTTTTAATTGTTAGATTAACCAAATGAAATATGTGTAGTTTCATAACTGCTAATGGACACTTCATAATGGCAAAACTCTTTAGGAAAATCGAACTGATAAATGATTAACATTTAATATATTTTGAACTGAATCAAGAAAACTGTACGTTGTAAGTGACTTATACTGTTCTGTTTCTACACTCCAGTGCACTCAAAGCCACTTTAGACTATTTGTCCATTCGCATACACAATCATTCACACCTTCACACGCTGATGTGGAAGCGTGAGTCACCAGGAGCAGCTTGGAGTTCAGTGTCTTGACCAAGGACACTTCGCCCTGTGGACTGGAAAAGCTGGGAAATGAACCACCGATACCATTATAATAATCGCCACTGTGATATTATCGTATGTTGTGAAGATGTTAGAGATAGACATGTCACTTTACAAACTGCATTGAACATTTTTTAATAAACATAATGTTTTATCTTTCACATTTTTTCTCTGGTCCTGCAGCATAAACTCTTGTTAAGGTGGTGGTTCACTCCAGCTGCATGTTCATCCCAGTACAATGTGGGCTTGGATTGCTGTGACTCTGAAGTCCCCTGGAAGCCGCCAAACACAGGCCTTACAATGCAGTGATTTATTCAACAAGGTGAAATGCAGTTTGAGTAAATAGTTAACATGTTTTATCAAGTCTTTTACTGGACCACCCTATTTTACTGGGGCCTTACTAGTTCTCCTTGCAACCAGTAGATGGTGATACAGCCTCAGCAATAACATTGAACAAGCACTGCCCTGGTTTTTACCTGGTTTGGTTCATTATGGTTTCTTACCCCTCTGACTGTTACATACAAGATATTATTAATATAATTCTTTAAAATAGAAGCTGGCTATGAATACATGTGATGTAGAAGTTGCTTTAGATGCAACTTCTCCAGGGAATCTATTTTGTTATCTGACATGGACACTTTTATATCAAGAGGTGCCTCCAGATACTTCAGTTAACCTGATGTTTATGGTTGCACTACTCTATATGCGTTTGTGTGCACAGGCTTATGTACATGTTTGTGTGCATGTGTGCATTTCCCCCAGGGGTTGTATCACTCCTCAGTCTGCCAATTGTTACTGTACACCTGTATGTAGCTGCTGTCTCTACATTAGCCTCACATATTCACGCAAATACACTGGAAATTCTCTCACCGTGTTTACCTGCTGTTTGTCTGAAGCAGCTGCTGTCTCTTTGTAATGACGTTAATCCCAACCCAAAATGGAAACACACACACACACAGTACACAAGCAGAGCACAGCACCTGAATCCATGAGCCCGTCCTGCCTTGCCTTTCTCATACTGAGTAAACATTTGCTTCTAAAAGCTTCAAAGATGATTGCTGCATATTTGTTTCATGTATTGTTACTTTAAATCGTTTGCACGGAAGAACAGGTTTACTCCAATGTTTTTCAGGGACAAAAGGAGGGCGAAACGGAGAGTGGGAGCTGGTTAAAGCATGGTCATTGTCCTGTTTTAGACATGTTGATAAATGTACAGGGTTTACTTTCACACTCTGTCTGCCATCAAATCCCACCCAGGTGTGTCTCTCTGTGAGTCTGTCGTTTTGGTTGACTTTAAAGGTATTCACAGGTTTTTCATTGTTGACAGTGGGTGGAATTGGTTTTTGGTCAACAGTTACCAAAATAATCCCCTGGTAGATAATTGATTGTGGCTCTTGATGCGACAGTAACTCTTCTTCATGCCGTGCTGTTGTATGACATTGACAATAAAACATTCTGCTTTCCCACAGGTTTGTGTCTACAGGTTGTTTTATTAGGACCAGAAATATACACAGTGTACAAAACAGTAATATTTGTATACAGGTACATTATACTCCTATATATTTGTCTCCAGCTGAAATTCCCACTGTATCTTTCTTACACAACATGGATAATTCACTCCTCTGCCCAAACCGGTAAAATTTGTTTTGTGTGACATTTTCTGTTCCCATAACCACTGCTGCTTCCGTGCATAAAGAGAACATCTCTGCTGTGTGTGGTCATCTTTTGACATGTATAAAAAGTATAAAAATGCATCAATAAAATCCTTGTGATTAAGCCAACCTCAGGCTGAAAGTCTGACAGTTTTAGTAATGTGAGTAAGAACTTTAATGTGAATGTTGCTAATGTTTCCAAAGCAGTTTTCTATTTTTTGAATGCAATGTAAATGCAGACAGTCAACCCATATATTACGTATCTGTTTTAATCGATATGTAATGGTTAATTATATTAAGTAACATTTTGGGGGTCAGTGGAAACTGTAAATACATTATTATTATTATAGCCTTATAAAACTGAGTTAGGAAATGGATTAAACAGCCATTAATCATAGAGCGCCAGGTGTGTTTCTGTTTGAATAAAAGGTATTTGGCCAGTGCTCAATTATTTTTCGGTCTTTTTAAGCCTCCTTCAGTTTCTGTGAGAAATACTTTTATATCAGGCTCCAATATTGACAAATTAGTTGACTCATTGCTGATTGGTGCTGGGACGGTAACATTTGTTTGGTTTTTAAAGCTTTTCTGCTTAAAACAGCTGCCTGCTGCTTTTGGAAACAATGCAGTGAAGCTACAGGCCAAAAAGCTGAAAGACATTTAAAAAGCTCTGTAGAACAGAGAGAAACTGTTGAGTGGTAAAACTCTGTACTGTTGTTACACCAAGCTTTTCAATATGGTAATTTTATCCATTGTTAATATAAAACTATTGACTATAGCATCTCGAGCTTCTTAGAGTTGGTGTTTAGAGGTTAATCCCAATCTAACAGCATGACACACACAGATACAACACACACTATTGCTGCTGAACCATTCCTGTACTACTCCACCAAGTGGTTTTCTTCCTTAAAAAGACATTTTATTTTCCAAAATGCTAACAGTGTGGATCAGGAGTCAGAGTTGGAGCCTGTCACAGCCAACAGGAGGAAATTAGACCTAGTGATTAAAGATGATGCTTGTTAAGGAAAAAGAAATGTCTCCCCTTCTCTCTCCTGTCTTTCCACCTTCTTGCTCTAGCTCTGCTATCAGTAGGAGCTAGTGCTTTCCTTTGCATGATAAATATGATGGTTGTGTGTGTGTGTGAGAGAGACTGTGTGTGTGTGTGTGTGTGTGCGTGTGTGCGTGCGTGCGTGTGTGTGTGTGTGTGTGTGTGTGTGTGTGTGCGTGTGTGACAGAGTCCAACAGTCCACTCCAATGCATGAGTGGCTTGGAGAGTTGCCAGCATGTAAAACCTAGCAACAAGATTTAACTTGGCCCGCTGAGAGAGAGAGTGAGAGAGAGAGAGCTGGCATATGCACAGCATGGGCATATGGATCTTTGTTTGTCCGTTTTGGACCATTTAGTCATTCTGTCACTCCAACTGGACTACTTAGCGAATTGGTGCTACTTCTGGTCCTGAATCACACACACACACACACACACACACACACACACACACACACACACACACACACACACACACACACACACACACACACACACACGCACGCACACACACACGCACACACACACACACACACACACACACACACACACACACACACATTTGCACAGACACAAAAGTGAGCCAAGACTTGACTCTGCTGCTTTACAGTCTGTTACTGTTCACATGGCCTGAATGAAATGAAGAACCTTTTCCAGTTAATCCTTTTAACCAACATGTGTGATCCCTGGCTCATGCTGATGTGGCCTTCGAGCTAACCGGGCCCACGCCAAGTCAAGTCAGTGCGTAGCCTCTGGGGCATTTCCTGACCATCAACACTGATTCAGTTATGAAGGCAGGCAGCTCCAGCACTGATTTCCATCCACTTCAAGATCAGAATGTATCAATAAATCACTCTGAGGTTCATTTGAAGCCCAGTAATCTTCTGTCTGTAATATCTGACAATATTTTGGGATATTTTCATTTTTGATCTGACTTACTTCAGGATGCTAATATTGTTTCCTTAAATATAAGCGGGCCTTTAACCTCTAACCACTCTGATGTCACACTTATGATTATAAGGCTGCAGTTATCAGTATGCTTCACACAAAGTGCTTGTTGGATCTAAAGCCCTCTAGTCTTCATGCATTGTTGGCATCAGGAGGGCTGAAACCTTCTGAAACCAACAGTCCAGCAAGCAGGTACTACATGCAGTTGTTAGGTAGCAAAGATTTCAATGTATCCCTCAAGATCTCTTTTTTTCTTCTTCCTGCAGTTCATTTACATTACATGTAGAAGTAAATGCACTGTGAGTGATAAAAATGAGCACTGTCCTCCTTGTTGCCCTGTGGTTTTCCATAGCAACATTGAGAGTAAAGATGCAGAACAGGTATGTACACCATTGCCTTCAGGTGTGCTGGGATAGGCACTTCATATATAATACTTTGTTTCAGGCATACCCTGGCTTTGATCCTTCTGAATGGTGGATTTGGTAGTGGGATTCAGCTTAGACTCTGTCTGAACTGGTTGGGCATTTTATTGTAGGTCACAATTTCTCCAGTGGGAAAGGTTGCAATCCCATAACCAAGTGGGTCCTGCATGCAGTTTAATAGGGGTGTGTTAGGTATGAGATTTACAACATCTCTTTCAAAGTTTTCCATAGTTTTAATACTTTCTGTAACTTTCTGATATCAACAACCCATCAAGCACACCCTCTTCATGCTCTTATTGCCTCACTGTGTGGAGGTGAAAGCCTGAACTTCCCTCTCTGGCTCCTTTTTTTTATTCTTCACACAAATAGTTCTGTAATTTATCATGTGAACATCAAAATGCAACACTATGAATGCCTTTGAGGACCAGCAATCTCAAAATATGTGCTTTAATATCCCACCTACAGCTTCATTATGCCTCTATCTGAGTTTAAGGTTCTGCTGCAACAGGCATGTTCTCAGCATGGTCATTGGTTGGTTTCTGTCTAAAACAACCTGGTCATCTTGTTATCTGATCTACAGGACCTAAACTAAAATTAGTTGAGAGATATTCTTGGTGTGTCATTTACTCAACATGGCAGTGTCTCAAACAGTCTCCCGGGGGTTCTACCAGCTTCATAACTCTGCAAGAATTAAACCATTTTTAAATTAGTCTCGTTCAGAAATACTCTAAATCTGTCATGCTCTAACGTGGTGTCACATTCCCTGAGATTACCATCATTACATTAATTAATGCTTTAATTTCTGGGTATATTTTGAAATGAAACCCAAAGTGATGTGATTTTAATGTAATATGGGACTAATGTGATGTGGAACATTTAGTAATCTGTCTCCCACATGCCTTGGATCTGCTGGATGGGTTTTATCTGCTGTAATACGGTTCAAACACTGAGCTATAGCTAGTTAGGAGGAAAATAGACAGTAGAAGAAGACTGTGTACAAGTATTGACATTTATAAGGAGTACTTCCCCAGCGCATATGCTTTCCTTTACGTCTACAGTGCCAATGAAGGTAAAAGATGAAATTGCATGACATATAGATATGATGATGGTGATGATGATGATGATGATGATGATGAGAAATGTAGCTTTTATAACAAATGGAAAGAAACTAATTTGTAGCTTCATATTCTGTTCAGTTAAATGTTTGTGACTAATTTAACACCACAATGTGAAAATGGAAGAGAAATAATGGGATAAAGGAATATACAGATTTTATTCTTCTATTCTTTTCTTCCCAAATGAACTGAGCAGCTTTTGAGTGAATAAAATGAATAAGCTTTTCTCATGTCACCAACAGATGAATCACTAACTAGGTTACAGTGTCACATTAATGACTTAATGGGCTGTACTTCCCGTGAGCTCTCCCTGGCCTCACAGAACATGACCAATCTATCCAGCTCACTCAAACACTGTTAGTCATAATGAATATTGACCGTTTCAGGCTACTATTGAAATATACCATTAATAATCCACAACAGATGAATAACCCACTGTTGAATTCACTGGTATAGATGTAATTTTCTGTCTGGGAGGGTTTGTATCTGTATTTGGCACAGATCAGTTCCTCTTCCTGTTGTTCTGTACATTAACTACTTAGCACTTCTCCTATTGGCTGCACGTCAGTCTTAATTCTCCTCTGATTTGTTTATTCGCAGACCTAATTAGATGCTTTGATTGCGAAAGGCTTTTTTTATGGCCAAGACAGTGGGCTCATCTCTCTATTATTAGCTGAGGAGGGACATGATGTGTGGTTTTGGGGCACTTTGACCTGATTTCTGACACTTTGGTCAGTGATTTCTTTCCTTTGACTTAACTGACTCATATTCAGGAAAGGTTAAGAGAACAACAACGTAATCCCTCCTGCCTTCCTGTGTACATTTAATTAACTTTCTCTATAGCTGCAATTTAAGTACATTTAGACAAAAATATCATGTTTTGCAGCCTCCACCACAGGAAGACCATTGTTTTTTGTTATTCTGTTATGGTAAAATTGAGCTCTTTTACTTTATTGCTAAAGCCAACTTTAAATACAGAATCATGTGCAGTTTCATAATTATACAGGTTGAGATCCATACCACTCCACTCTGCTGTTTTTAAAATCACTTTTGCTGTACATTATAACAAAAACTTGCTTCATAAACCAAACTTCAGAAACATCATAAAATGTTTTATTTTGAAATAGACATGTGCTCTTTACATGGACCTTGAAATATCAGTGCAGCCTGGAATCAGCAGAGAAATGCTGCATCAATTATGAATTAAATGTCATTGAGGTGATTAAATGAGTCATGAAGTCATTAAATCACCAGTTAAAATTAATTAAAGGTTTCTGTGTTGGTATGTTTTGCAAATATTTGTCTTACAGTAATAAAGAGTGAATTTTGATCAGAATATTCTCCTGTGACGTATGTTTGCAACCATGTACACTGATAATGTGTAAGGTCACATTAGCACCATGTAATAGATATGAGACAACAACTGAATCAGTTAACAAGGTGACAACACACACACAAACAGGCAGTAAGTAGCTATCTGTAAAGCATCCCTTACACTGTGTATATGTGTGTCAGAGAGTATTGTTTATACCAGTGTACACATGCTGAGTTAATGTGCGTGTGGCTTTAAATGCATGTGGTTATGTATGTATGTGTGTGAATTAGCAGTGACTCTAATAAACAACTGTTTACACCCATCAGGAATTTCCTGTAGTTAACAAGCGAGGGTTGGTCAGCGGTCATCAAACACAATGTGTGTGTGTGTGTGTGTGTGTATGTGTGTGTCCTATATGGGGTTTAGTTGCTCTGTAAGCAGCAACCTTTGTATTACTAACATCTCACAGCCAAACAGGATCCACCCTTTGTTCTGTGTCTCTGTAGTTTCTGTGTACAAGGTTCGTTTGTTTTTTTTACATATTTCTGTACAAATATAAACTTTAAAAAATAAAGAAGGAGCAGGAATTAGGCCAAAACACATGGAGAAGAATGAAGTATAGGTATATTCTCATTTAAGATATGCTTGGTTCAGATGTACTTGCCTTATGTTTGTGTCTGTCTCCTTCAATATGTCTCTTTCTTCAGGCCACTGCAGTAATTAAATGAGCATGTGGAACAACACCAGTGAGAATAAAACAATGGTTCTGTAAACTTATTGCCAATCAAATATTAGCATCTAACATCTAGTTTGTTTTATTTAATACACTATGCTATAGGGTCCATGTAAAGGCTGGTTATGTGGATTTTACATTTTCCGATTATTTACAAATCCCAAGAAAAGACCAAAGCCAACATGGATAGGATCCCACTAACATGTCGTCAGTGCCAAAGTCTGATTTATTCATCTGTGCTAAAGAGCTCCATTGTTGTACAACAATGATTAAACACACATAAATGAGCCATATTGCCCTGCTGCTGCTGTACATACTCAGAAATTTGTACAGTATTATTCAGGAGAAAAAATAATCAACAAATGTGCTACAACACTATACATTTGGGACCTGATTTACATCCTTGGTAACAACCATTTAGCTCAGGAATAAGAGCAAAAGGCAGAGTAGGAAAGTCAGAAAGCACTGAAAGGCACAGATTTTTATGGCATTTGTTAAAGTAATAAAAATGTAGAATGAGACTGTTTTTATTCTACATCACTGTACAATAGTAAAATTGTGGCACTAATTTATTAACAGCCTACGTGTTCCTTTGCTCAGTCATTTTTTAAAGAAAAAGGTCTAAATGGTTATGTTTGAAAAATGAAGCTACTGAGCCCTGTTTTTTTTTTTTATAACAACCTCTGACTGCAGTCTATGATGTTCCCTCCACAGGTACATAAATCCAGCTCAACATACAGTGACACATTTGCAATGAACTAGTATCTCAAATGAGACCAAATCACAGTTTATCAAATCAGGTTTATTTGCCAAAAAAGTGTCATGTTGTCATAGCTGTTTTCATCTGTCTAGAACAATTTTAATAAAAGAGTAAAAGAGTAAAAAGAAAACAGTTCAGAACAGTGAGACAGCTGACAGCTGTTTTCTGTTTTCTTCAGTATTTCTTAACTTGTTTTGGGATGAGTGAGTGGGGCCAGGAAAGGCTCCTTCTGCTGGAATGTGCTGGATTCAGTGGGAGGTGTGTGTGTTGAGTTTACACCCCCTCCTTAATGCTCTTGGATGACACAGCTCAGTGATGCATCTCGCTCATTATCCTCACACACACATGCACACAGACAGAGGCTAGCAGCTACTGTGTGGTACTCTCGTGATACTCAGGACAGAGGCCCTGTGTGCAGCAATGTAACCTCTTCAACCCCAGTGACCAGCTGGTGGATAAGTCACTAGAAACTCATGTTGTTCCAATATAAAAAACACCGAATTTAAAATTTGGGAAATTTAAAAAAGACACAATATATATTACATTACTATTGTTGCTGTATACCAAAAAGACTTTTTTCAACTTACTTTTTTAGAAATACTTGTATGCATTTTTTAAATTTTTTTTTATTTTGCTAGTCCTGGCTAGATTTTAACATTAATTGAATAAATAGTTGAAGAGTCAGAAAAAATATATAGCAGATTTTCTTCACAACAAAAATGATTTTAAACTGTCATTGTTAAAGAACTCACTTTCCAACAGGCTCTTTTTGTGTTCTTTAGTACTCACACATGTCCAAATGCATAAAAACGCATTTGCGCACACACATGCACACATGCAAAATAACTGGCACACACACACACACACACACACACACACACACACACACACACACAAACACACACATACACGCAGGCCTGATTAATGGTACCTAATTAGCAATGGTAATGACCAGGTGTCTGAGAACCAGCCAGCTCCTTCCAGCGAGAGGGGGCCGAGGGGGAAGGTGTGTGTGTGTGTGTGT
Source organism: Mastacembelus armatus (assembly GCF_900324485.2). Taxonomy (NCBI): domain Eukaryota; kingdom Metazoa; phylum Chordata; class Actinopteri; order Synbranchiformes; family Mastacembelidae; genus Mastacembelus; species Mastacembelus armatus. The sequence goes on along the minus strand of NC_046636.1, from coordinate 4,185,038 downwards.
GTGTGTGTGTGTGTGTGTGTGTGTGTGTGTGTGTGTGTGTGTGTGCTGTTCATGGGAGCTCCCAGTTCCCAGAAAATCTATTCTCACTGACTGTCACTCCCTTTCCACTGTTTCACTCTCCCTCTGTCCAGAAAGCACACACACACACACACACACACACACACACACACACACACACACAAGTGCGTGCACTGCACTAAAGGCCAAGATCAATTAAGGTTTTGGGCAACTAGGATGGGAACTGTCTTGGATGGTGAGTGGTGGTAGTGGTGGGGGATGTTTGGGGCTGTTGTTAGTGTTTGTGTGTGTGAGTGCAAAAAGTAGAAACATGGACCAGATTACAGAAGATATTTCATTTTACAAGTTATGAAGTTATGGTGGTGGAAGAAATATTAAATCTTCCTTTTCTTTGGAACCATAATCTAAATTTGTGTTGACAAGGAAAATGGTTTGCAGGCAGAGCCAAAATCACATTCTCACATGCTTAGATAATATAATACAGTTATTTGGTGTTTAATATTAGGGCCATGCTTAAAAAAAGCCAATTCTTATAAAGTGTTGCCTAGCCACATCTAAGGACAAAAGTAGTTTAACCAACACCGGGGATGTGTAGGAGTATATTTCAGGTAATAATGAAACTTGAAACACGATCCAGAAAGTTCAATTTGAGTAGCAGTACCATAAGTCTGAAGGTGTACCAGAACTTTGCACAGTAGTTTACAAAAACTTAAGGCAGGGCTAAAGCCCTCTGGAACAGCAGAAATGTTGCATTTACATTCCAAAGTAACCTATGGCATGTGCAGTTGCATGTATTTAATTGGCACTTCAGCACCTTGCTGGATGATGCCACACTGTGGTCCAGGAAAAGCTTAAACAGGTCCTTTTAACCAGACAACCCCGTGATTTTTTTTTGCTGGATCCTTCTTCTTTGGCACCCCCACTGCGCTGGGGCCTTATTCAAATGAATGTTTGTTAAATTGGGGATAGTCTGCCCTCAGAGGCATTCATGATATTGCACTCACCTGTACACTTCACGGATGTAGTTGTGTGAAAATTGGAGAAAAAAAATGTAGACAGAAGCTTACACTGTACTTACTTCCTCACCTCCATATGCCTCCATGAAGTGTGTGTGTACTTGCTGGCTGTTGGTTTTTAAAAGAGATGCTGCCACACTAATTTCACCAGTTAGGAGAAACAAGCACTATAAACTTTACTCAGCACTTTAATCGTCCTGTCTGCCCATACAGATACAATTGGTACAGTAAGGTATTATGAGTGATATAAGTCAGATCTTATTCAGTCATAAAAAACATTCCCTAGATATATTCGATACAAATATGTTAAATAAGGCTCTGCACTTTGGTCTCTTCTGCTATTGAAGCAATGTTGTAACGTTTGGCACATGGTCGATTTCTTTGTTAATCTCTATCTTTTTCAATCTGGCACTTTCTGTTCACTCAGGTTATTCAAACACTCAGATGTGGCAGTGAACACACACAGCCAGACAGACACACTACATCAGCATGCACAAATTTGCAGACAGACTCAGACGCACACACAGACCTCCTGCTGTGTAGGATAACCAGTGTAAGGTAGGCAGGTGAGAGGGTCATATGGCAGCAGTGGGAAAAGCTGTTATCAACCTACCATGTTCCCACACACACACACACACACACACACAGGTTTATCACCCTCTCCCGTTCCCACACACTCACCTTACATCATTACCTGGCTGCAAGACCCAATCAGCCAATCGCACCCGTAGGCAGCGGTCAGGTGACCCGATCAGGAAACTCTAGCAGGGGGATGAGGTTACACACACCCCTGCTCTGATAACAGCTCTCTGTCTATCCGTCTCACCCTCTCTCTCTCTCTTGCCTTTTCCTTGCTCTGCAATTTACAGATTCAGTTTCACCTTTGCTTTCATGCTAAGCTGTTGGAGCCCAAAGTCTGATGAATCTGTGTGTGTGTGTTTGCTGTTCTCGGGTTAAACACTTTAACACAACCAACACCAGAAACTTGTCTTTTGTTTTTCTAAATACCGCAAAGGAAAAAAGGGCCACATCATTTATGTTGCTGTCCAGAACACCAGCATGTAGAGCTCACAAGATGGGATTAACAAGATGCAGAAATAGAAATAGGAAAATGACTCATTTAGAAAGAAAAGAGTTCAAGAGTGTAATGTGCACCCTCAGAATTATAATATAAAAACAAAACTACTCAGGCAAACTTTCTGTATCTTTTATATACAGGCTGACTCTTTTCAGATTGAAGTGACAATAGTTTAAGAGAGTCAGGGATCAGTTAGCACTAGAGGGAGACAGAGATTAAGAGCAGACGTGCATGTGATAGTATATGTCAATTCAGAATGAGGATTGCAACAGAAATGGTCAACATAACAATTACACATATATCAACATTAAGCTGGTCATTAAGCTAAAATGTGACATGGCATACATGTTACAGTATTAGGTACGCCTCTACAACTTGCTGCAATTCAATGCAGCAGCTCTGCCATAAACTCTATGTTCCTAACAGCTATCTTGTTAAGTTGGTGGCTTGGAAATGTGTCGCCTCATTTTTGCTGAGGTCATGGTTAAAGGGGGTGCTGTGCTGGACTGCATCATATTCAGATATAGGTCTCTTTCTTTTATGACAGGACAGAAACACCTCTCAGGAACATGCAGACCATCACCAACAATACTTGTGATCTGAAAGCTACAACATCCAGCATGTTGGAATTAACACCGTAATGGCACTGCCACAAAACCCTGAACAAAATGGCTGCATTAGACTGTACAGGTGTTCATCATTGGCTACTGTAACAACAACAGCAGAGCCTCTTCCTGGGGCCCACATGAATTTCTTTACAGAGCCTCAGAGATAATAGCTGTACTTATCGGTATTTTGTGGGTGGAATGGAAAGAGACATACAATGTTATGTTTGTAATAATGAAATGACATGAACGAAATAAACAAATTTATGCATTCATTCATTCATAATGAGAGACATGGCATCTGGCAGTCAAATATAGTTATAGGATGTTGCTTTATTTATAATTTCAGGTGATAAATAAATAAATTCAGCCTAAAAAAAACTTGAATAAAACTCAACCTTGATTTAAAGTCTCTGTCATCAGGTCAAGGTCAGTAACTTAATATTGATCCATATTCATGTTTCCTCGTCTCAGTGCTGAGAGATTTGTCAGAGAGGTGAAGGTTATGGTTCAGTGCTGTGATCTGTTGACAGTGAGTGACAAGACCCCTCTCCTGTCCTCTCTCCTTATGTGTAACCGGACCCATGTACCTGAGCATAGCCCCCCCCCGTGACCTCTGACCCCACCTGCCAGGTCATTCTCATGCCACCCTGACCTGCTATGAAACCAGAGAGTACCATGAGAGAGCGGAAGTATGGCAGCATCAAATGGCCAAAAATCCAGGTATTAATAAACACTTCTTTAGCTAAAGTGGCCAAGATGTACAGACACTTGCCCCAAAAGAGACCCCAGTGTCAAATATAATGAAAAGCTTAGAGAAGGCAGTTAGTATCAGTATCACAGATGTAGCATCAAAAGTCAAAAAGCATAGTTTTTTCAATTGCACTGCACAGTAACATTTAGTGTTTTTATGAAGCCCTTGTATCACACTTATACTAATCATGGCCATTTTACATTTTACACTGGCTGAAAGAATGGATGTCATATAAAAAACAATAATTCTATAGATCTGTTCCCATTTTTCTATCCTTTTTATTTTTACTGTGAAAACAAATATCAAATATAATCCAAACAAAGATCATTATTATCTATCTGATGTACTTGATGGACCTGATGTATCAATCAATATCTCTATACCAATGTCAATATAAAATTATTGCTATGAAAATTTGATCATGGAGGCAAAGTCCTTTCCTCTCCTACATTTTCCTGTCCATTTCCACTCAGGATCAAGGGGCATTTGAAACCTATCCCAGCATGCACTAGGTGCCAGATAAGGACAGTCTAAACTGGGAAAATGAACCTGGATAGGGGACCCACTAAATTCACCTGAGCTGCATGTTGTGCAGTTTCAGGAAAGTCCACCTGCAAACTCCACACAGAGCTGAGCAGGAAAGCCTTTTACACTGAGGACCTTTCTGTTGCGTGTTGTCAGGACTAACCACTGACCCTCAGTATGGTACAACCACAACATTTCAGTATCTTAGACTTGAGCCATCCAGGCTCTTTCCAGAAGAACAGATGTGTGATATGCCCCTCTGTAACTTCTGCCAGCTTTGCCTCCTTGTTCTGATGAGGCCAGTTTGGTGTTCAGCCAGGACAAACAGATTCACACTGGTAATCATTTTTATTTCGCTTATAACACTTGACATAACTGACTAAACACAACCTACCGTCAACGTCAGTACCTGAGAGAGAGAAACATGCCAGGTGATCAAGGTCACCTACTTAGGGTGTGTTAGAGCTGTTGGATGGTACTGAATGTACCTGTGACCTTAAAAAAGAATCTGAATCACGGGGAGTCCAAGGTCAGCTGTTAGAGGTTTTGAATATGTCCTTGTTCTGCCTACCACTCAGATTCTTGTTAGAACGGTTCAATTAGAGACAACAAAGCTGAAATATTTGCATACAAAGGTTTGTGCACACATATTTTTAAAATCTTTTTGTCATTTGTGAGTCTTTTATCATTCTCTGGAGGTGTATTCTTATTCTTTGTCCCCATGTGGGAGGTACATCTTCACAATGTAACTGTAGAAACAGGTTTCTTTAATGACAAAGTAAACTGAAACACTGCTCTGTGTTTTTTTACTTTGGTTTTGGTCCCATCAGAGTCTGAAAATAGGACAAGAACAAGACCACAGTATCACTGATATCATTGAGGTCATACTAAAATATTTTTTACTTCACCTCTTTTTTCAGTCAGAGAAGAAAAGCAGGATAAGAACGTTCCTTTGTTGTTTATTCCCGTGTCCCTTCACTGGTCAGCCCTGTTCCCATTTCACTCCCATGGGGGTGGGCGGAAAAACTCCTTTCCTCACCTCCTTCAATAATTTACAACATTAAAATAATCCAGAAGAAAGGGACATTTGAAACTTTCTTGGCTGTTTTAATGAAGTTATTTTAAGCCAAATTATTATTATTACAGTTTTATTTCAAAGTCAAACAAAAAAAAAATCTGCTCATTGCACTGACAGCTCCCAGCAATTAGTGCGACGTTTAAATCTAACAAAGATCTTCATCAGAGAACTGAACATCACAAATCAGAATACCCAATAATAAGGACACATTCATCACTCAGGTGTTTGGGAGCTGCATGATTGAAAGCCAATCAGACTGGACCAATCAGAGAAGAGCACTGCCTGGTTCTCCCATATAGGGACTAAACATGCCTCTGTGGAGAAGTCAAAAATAGAAAAATACATTTAAAATATATTAAAAATAGATATTTTAACGAGGGTAAAAAAAACAGGCATATGTTGTCCCCATGTGGGAGACTCATACAATATTTCATCACATTAAATGATTCTGTTTGCACTAATTAATTAATATTTATTCATTCATGAACACATGACCAAACTGCTCAGCCTCATGAAGTAACATGTGGCTGTGGCTCAGATGGTCGAGCAGGTTGTCCATTAATTGCAGCGTTGGCATTTTGATCCCTGACTCCTCCTATCCACATGTTGAGGTGTCCTTGGGCAAGACACTAAAACCCCAGTTGTTCCCAAAGTGATTTGTCAATAAATGCATTCAAGTACATTTCAATATTGACTTTATACTGGAACCTAGGAACACTAACATATATTAGAAATACATGTTCATAGGAAAGGCATCATGGACTATTCATTAATCCTGTTATTATGAACAAGCATTAAATCTGAACGTGGAAAAGATACGGCACATGCAGACATCTCACTAAACTGACTCTGTCTGACTCCCTGACCTGCTGCCTGTAAGCACATTGGTGCCTTTTTAGATCTCTTGAAATTATTGAGTATAATGTTATTTTAACTGTTGACAATGATTGCTAAAGCGAAATAATTAAGCCACCAGTTGCAATAAAATAGAATAATCTAAATGTGATGCTACTGTATGTCTTTCTGTAAATCTCATTCCTTCCCTTTGCATTGAGCTTTAGCTGTCACAAGAACTTCCCTTTGGGTGATGGGTTTTTTCATTGTGTGTATGAGTGTGAGAGCGTGCCACAAGGAGTCCCTGCCCCACTGACATGAATGGAAAAATAACTTGATATTAACATGCTTCCCCTTTCTCTCCCCTTGCTCTCCTTCCTTTAGTCGTTCCCTCCTCCTCTCCCTCTCCAGCTGTACCTGGTTTCCGCTGGATCGATCCTACCTTTGTCTCTCTGTAACTAATATGACACATAAAAGGCTTTTTACAATAGGAATGGCCCTAACTCCGAATCAGGCTTCACCTGATAGGGAGGTTTTACCATGAGCCTCAGGGTGTGTACGCAGGGAGTTGGGAGGGAGGAAGGAGGAGGAGGCAATCACTGTGTATTTATCTTTTTCATGTGGCTTTCTCTAAGAAGCTATCAGGCTTCCTCCTTAGCAGTTGTATGATTGTTATTCCCTTCAGAAGGATCTTTTGTCCGTCAGGAGGAAGCGTTTAATACTCAGACCCATGGGGTTAATAGTAGGTTTGACCTTACAGATAAACCTGTATGTGTGTGTGCCTCTGTTAATATAAAAGTGTTTGTACATGTCTGTGTCTCGCCACCTCTTTAAGTTGATAGTCTGTGTAATAAGTTGTTTTATAGATAATACCAATTGTCTTTGATTGTAGCGGTGCTGCGATAAGCTGCCAAACGCTCTGTGGCCGCTTCACTCTAATTGTTCAGCTTGGCTCATCTTGGTACACAATAATATTATCATTAAGGTTGCATGTTGTTAAGTGGGCACCCCTGTGAGCGAAGGGTATAACAGATAGTGCCTTCTGTTCACCAAATAAATGGTTACCATAATCTTCATGTTCCAGATAACAGGTAGATAGGTGCTGGCCTTGTCATAGAAAATGGTAGAGATGATGGAAAGTAAAAAAAAATATTTGGTATGAAAGAGGAAAACTATAAAGTGATTTGAAAGGCTATTGAGATAAATGAATACTTCAAATACTAGGGCGCTGCATGCACTTGAACAACATTTGGTGATATTCTCTATTTTTCTTCTAGTCAACAATTTCTGTGCAATCACCAAAACCAACAATGAATTCTTTCTACTAATTCATCTAATCTGTGTAACCAACGCCTCACATATTGTTGGTTATTCGTCTGTTTCATAGAGTTCCATTACTGTCCAACAACAATTAAAAACACATCAGTACCTGCACTGGGGGACGTGTTCCACACACTGTGGTTTGTCATTGCTGTGTCCAGCACTGTGTTGTTTTGGAAAACTTTTTTTTAAAATTGAAATAATTTTCAGGGCCAGATTAACACATTTTTGGTTTTGAAAACCCACTGGCAAAACTCTCATGCATTTTCATGCACACAAAACAATTTAAACCTCCTTTAAGCAATATTTCTGTTATTACATTTAACTTTACAAAGGTATTTTTTACTTGGTTTTCAGATTTGCAAGTGGACATTTTGGTTCCTGGTGGTCAGGACAGGAAAATATTAACTCATTTTGCAAATACAATTTGGCAAAATTCACAGTCCAGTGTTTGAAACGTACAAACTGAAAGAATGGCATGAGTGTATTTTCTTTTCTGTTTCACAATATTGGAGTATACATAAGCATAAGAAGATCCCCACTCATTCACTGTTCCTGAAATATTTCAGGCCTTCGTTTTCCAAAGATGATAACAGCTGTGTGATCTACCGTCCTTATACAGACACACATGGACATGTCTGACATGTACTCACATAAAGTTTATTGCTGTTTGCCATGACTTTAACTTTCAAGGGAAATGTTAATTAGGTGCCAAGAAATAAGTCATGGTATTTTAAGTACATATTTGTGTGTTAAGTTGACACCGAGGTGGAGCGCTGAATCCTGTCCAACAGTGATAAGGCTTTTGATGACAGGGCTGCATTAACCTACCTGACACACACATACACAAACATACACATGCAGCTTGGTTAGGGAGGGACAGGGGTGTGTAAGAACACGCTTTAAGAAGCCTTGGCTCTCTGTGTGTGACACTAAATCCCATTTATGGCAACAAACACACTGACAGAGTGGCAGGAGTGAGATGGAGGCACAGAGAGGAGGTTTATTACACACCAACATGACATAGAGCAGAAGGAGGGAAGGAGGAGACTGAATCTACCATGACACACACTTCGCTGTCATCATCTTCTTACACTGAAGAGGAAAAGAAGAGGCCTACTGCAGATGATACTGCAATACCTGCTGGATAATGTGTTCAAATGTAACCAAAATCTATCCATCTGCATGGATTAGTAAATATATTACAGATATTATTGGGGAATGAAATCAAACACTACTTTAGGTTGAATTCACAGTGTGGAAAAGATTTGATTGTTTTGGATTGAAAATAAAAGCGCTGAGAATCAACAATGATTCTAAGAAACTTTAAGATTTCAGCACCTGTGGATGATAATACATTTGTGAAGTGGTAAAGACCCCAGCCAAGAAACCAGCAGACCAAAGAGAAAGAGGACAGTTCACATCACAGCAAATTCTTGAACTGAAGCCCCCTCCTCTTAGTCAGCTCTTAGTCACTTTTCTTTCTTTTCTTTTTTTTGTTGTTTTTGCCAGTAACAGCCACAGCTCCTGTGTAAAAGTCTTTCCACCAGGCCATGAAAAAACATACTCAGCATGTTACTAGTGAGTGCCATCAAAACATGTGTCATTATTCTTGGCTAAAATAACAAGTTGTTTCAATATTACTAGCAAAGGTTTCACTTAGACATTTATATGTCACATTGTAAAGCTGTCTGACAGGAATAAGGGAAGATGGAAAAAAGGGACTGGGAGAGTGAGAACGATGAAAGATAAATAAGTGGAGGAAGGGTGGAGTCGGAAGAGATTATCAGATACACCTGATTCAGACTTTAATCATCATTCTCCATATGGTGTAATAATGACAACCTTCCACCCCCAAACCTGTCCTGCTCCACTCCACAACAGGCCTGAGGCTGTCTGCCTCATTGTGTTTATGTGTGCGTGGGCATGGACAACCTGTTACCTCATATCTCATTTACCTCCTCACAGCTTGCCAGTGCAACATAGCTGGAGGGCAGAAAGGTGCTTGAAATGCTTGAAAACTGAAATGACAGAGAAATCATAAACTAAAAACTTTAAAAACATGCATCTGTACATGTAAAATGAATGATAGTAAAACTGCATAAGAAAAAGTAGTTAACAAAGACAGGATCTGAAAAATTACATCTATTTACGTACATCACCTCTTTAAAAATTGTGTGTTCATCATTGTAATAAAAAATGTGATCTTACAGTGAAAAAAGCATTTTTTGATAATACTTTTGAATAAGTTAAAAACTTTATCATAAAATCTGATCCCACAGAAAAGAAATGTCAGACATTTTATCAGTTCGACATTTTTTTCTCTGCATGCATCAACAAAGTATTTCTATTACTGTGTTGACAGACTGTAACCATGTTCTCTATTGCTTTCTGCAGGAAAGGGAAAGCGTTTAGTGTTATGCATGACTGTCTCTATCCATGTATATGATCAGTGATAGCCAGGCGGCCAGCCAGAGAGGCAGCTGTAAAGTTGACAGTTGTCAGGCCAGCATAAGAAAACTGCCTTTTGCATAATTCAGCTGTAAGTGTCTGTTCTGTTGCCAAGAACATCATCATGCAGGTATCACATTATTAGTGGACTATAACTGTAACACAACCATCTGCTACAAACATGCATATGTTTAAATGACATGACTTTAAAAATAAACATGGCAGAAAACTATCACATGGGTTCATGGTTATAATGATTTGATCTGAACTGAAGAAATACAACAAAATGTTTCTACTAATATAAATCATTAGGGAAAAATAAAATTCCATCCAATATTGTATTCTCTTTCTTATTTACTCTACATTAGTTCCTTTTGCCTCAGTCCAG